>NW_006943577.1:0-1087 GCF_000298275.1 Orycteropus afer afer | reverse complement strand
CCAAAATCCTTGTAAGGTTTTTTCTGTGTTTTCTTTGGCCTGTCTCTCAATCCTTTGAAGATACCTAAAGATAATTCTTTTGAATTCCTTATCAGCGTGTTCTAATGCTGCTTCTTCCTCAGGGATGTGTTCTGGGTCTGTATACTGTTCCCTTGTTTCTACCACTTTATCTTGTTTCTTTGTGTGGACTGTGATGATCTGTTGTCTCTGAGGCATTGTGGTATTGTATTAAGATCTCTATTAATTGTTTGCAAAGAGCATCCAAGGGTGATTCAGGCTGTTCTTGGTGGTTTTTTATCATTGGCCTATTGGTGGAGAAGGAGGTGCTGGCTCTCGCTCAGTAAGTGAAGTTGCAGGAGGTGTGGGTGTACTTGTATCTTATGGGGACTGTTGCTGTCTCCCACCCAGTTAAGCAAAAATTACAATTGAATAACCATCAAAAAAACTAAAAGCATATGAGCAAAAAATACAACATGAAATCACACAGGAACAGTAAACCCCCCACACACACACAAAAGAAAGGGGAGAAAAGAAGAAAACAGGACAACCTACAATATCTGGGGATAGAGCACTAAGAGAAAAAAAGGTACAGAAGGAGAATAATGAAGAAAAAAATGGGTAAAATGCAAAAGACAAACAAGGAATGGGGTTAACCATGAGAAAAAAGGGAAAAAAAATTTTTTTCAACCAGGAAAGAGGAAAATTAAAAAAAGCTTTAAACTAGGACCTGGGGGCCACTGGGAGAATAAAGAATAATAGCAAAAAGGCCAAAAATATTAATAATAATAGTAGTTTTAAAACAGACAAATACAAGCAAACTAAACACCAGAAAAAAGAAAGAGAAAAAGAAAATATTTGGTGGAGGACAGGACAGGGCACCCAGGCTCCATCTGAGCACACAGACTGGGATGGAGTTCCTGCAGGCCCAGAAGGTGGGTGGGAGTCGGGGATGGCTGCACCTCCATTCACCAAGTGGGTGTGGGATATAAGAGTAAGAAGAGAAATGCCACACCTTTTCAGTCATGCAGCTCTGGAGTGTCCTTGGTGTTAATGGCAAGCAGAACCTATTCTTAAGCCCCTGGAATCT
>NW_006943576.1:0-1131 GCF_000298275.1 Orycteropus afer afer | reverse complement strand
AAGGCATTTGGTTGCTAACCAAAAGGTCAGTGGTTCAAACCCACCAACTGCTTCATGGAAGAAAAATGAGGCTGTCTGCTTCCATAAAGAGTTACATTGACCTCATGTCTGTGAGTTTGATTTTTGAGTTTTGGTTGTTGCCCTGCTGTTTTAGGAATTTGCTTAGGTTAGACTAAAGAGCTCAGGTTTTGGAGTCACATGAACTGTGCTGAATTCTGTCTTTGTTCTCTAACTGCCCCTGTAACTTAGGGCAAATTACGCAATTTTGATTTTCTCAACTGCAAATCGGAACTAATAGCAACCATCTTTTAAGGTTGTTGTGAGGATTAGGGATACTATTATTGATAGGTGCTATTGAGTCAGCTTTGACTCCTTTTTGATGCTGTTAGTTGCCATCAAGTCATTTCTAACTCATAATGACCCTGTGTACAACAGACTGAAACACTGTCTGGTCCTGTGCCATCTTCACAGTCTTTGCCATGCTTGATCCCATTGTTGTAGCCACTTTGTCAATCCAGGTTGTTGAAGGTATTTCCCCTTTTTGCTGACCCTTTATATTACCACACATGATATCTGTGGGTAGTTATGGTTATGTGTCAACTTGAGTGGGCCTAGTTTGTAGTTATTCAAACAGCTGGATGGAGTTATTCCCCATGATGAGACTTCATGGTGGATTCTATTGTTAGCAGCTGACTAGCTGTCTTAGGGATATGGTCTGCTTCAGGTATCTAAGAAGAAGCTTTAAGAAAGGTCTTGGAACTTTTTGGCACATCTGGATCCTGCATTTGTCTGAGTCTTCATCTCAGTGGCCTGTCATATTGTCTGCTGATCTTGAGACTGTTTCTGGACTTGAACTAGTGGCTTGCCATGTTGCTTGATCTCTTGGGACTGTGCTGTTTTACTTGTTGACTTTGGGATTGTCAGCCTCAGCATCCAGCAGCTGCCTGGGTTAAGAGAAGTATCCAGCTTCAATGGGCTGGGAGCAAGAGGCAGAGCTGAAGGCCAAGGTCAAGGGGCCTTCACCTAGCTAGCCTCTAGAGCTGGCACTTTGAACTGGGACTTCTAGCCTCCTAAACTGTAAGAGAATAAGTCCCTGTTTGTTAAAGTCATCCATTTGTGGTATGTCTGTTA
>NW_006943575.1:0-1111 GCF_000298275.1 Orycteropus afer afer | reverse complement strand
GGTGGCATAGCCTCCAGCCTCACAGCAACACTGAAGCCACCGCTGTAAGAAAAACTGACAGACAAGTTTGTCTCCCCTGTTGTTGTTGTTATATGCCATCAAGTCGACTCATAGCAACCCCTCCCTGGGTTTCCAAGGCGATATCACTGCGGAAGTAGATTGACTAACCCTCCTTCCGAGGAGTGGCTAGTGAGTTTGAACCATCCTTCTGGTTAGCAGTCAAATACCTTAGGCACTATGCTTCCAGAGCTCCCTAGCTGTACTAAACTGCTCTGCTCATTTCCTGGTCTCCCTGGCCCTGTTTGCTTACCTTGCCTGCCTGCCCCCAAGGCAAACACCCGCCTTCTGCTGCTCCCAGGCTAGCTTACTGAGGTCTGCCCCCTGGCGCTCCACGCACATAAATACTCATTTCTGCTGGTCCCAGCTGGCTTACTGCAGCCTGCGCCCAGGGTGGCTCCATGCATGCAAACACCTGCCTTCCCCTGGTCCTGGGCTGACATACTGAGGCCTGCAACCACGGTGGCTCCATGCATGTAAACACCCACCTTCCACTGGTCCTGGGACTAGTTTACTGTGCCTTACGCCTGGGGTGGCTCCACACATGCAAACACCCACCTTCTTGCGGGGCTGGTTCACAGCCATTGAGTCAATTTCAACTCAGCAATCCCCATAGGATTTTCAAAGCTGTAAATCTTTACAGAGGCAGACTGCCTCATCTTTCTTCCACAGAGATAATCTGGTGGGTTTGAATCTTTGGTTAGCAGCTAAACGCTGTAACCACTATACCAACAGAGCTCCTTAGCATATGATAGGTACTCAGTAAATAATTGTTGAATTAGTATTTCTTTCTAGTGTTTTTCTATGCATTTTTATATAGTCAAGATCCTGCTTACAGGTAGCCTTTTTTTTTTTTCTTGTGTAAACACTCAGTAATTTTAATAATTTTAATGTTGTTGTTGTTATGTGCCATCGGGTCAGACCGGACTCATAGCGACCCCTCCTTGGGTTTCTGAGGCAGTAACACTACAGAAGTAGATTGCCCAACCTTCCTTCTGAGGAGTGGCTGGTGGGTTTGAACTGCCAGCCTTCTGGTTAGCAGTCAAGTGCCTTA
>NW_006943574.1:0-1123 GCF_000298275.1 Orycteropus afer afer | reverse complement strand
AGTCTGCAGTATGCATTACATCTCAATATAAAGAAAACAAAAATCCTCAAAACTGGATCTATAAGCAGCATCACAATAAATGGAGAAAAGATTGAAGTTTTCACAGACTTCACATTGCTTAGTTCTACAATCAATGCCAATGGAAGCAGCAGTCAGGACATTAGACAACATATAGCACTGTGCAATTTGGCTGCAAGGGACATCTTTCAAGTGCTGAGGAGCAAAGATGTCTCCTTGAGGACTAAGGTGCATCTGACACAAGCCATGATATTTTCAGTCACCTCATGTGTATGTAAGAGCTGGACAATGAATAAGGAATACTGCAGAAGAATTGGTGTTGTTGAATTGTGGTGCTGGTGAAGAATGCTGAGCGTACCATAGACTGCTAAAAGATCTAACAAATATGCCCTGGAGGAAGTGCACTGGAATGCTCCTTGGAAGCAAGAATGGCCAGACTTTGTCTCACCTACTTTGTTCATGTTGTCAGAAAAGACCATTCCGTGGAGAAGGGTGTCATGCTTGGTGAGGTGGAGGGTCGATGAAAGAGGGGAAGACCTTCAACCAGATGGATTGACACAGTGGCTGCAACAATGGGCTCAAGTACAGCAGGGATCGTGGAGCTGGTGCAGGACTGGGCAGTGTTTCGTTCTGTTGTGCATAGGGTCACTATGAGTCAGATATGACTCAACAGCACCTAACAAAAACAACAGCATGAAGAACTGTACTCCAACAAATCTGAAAATCTAGAAGAAATGGACAGATTTCTAGATGGAGACTCAGGTGGAAAAGTGGAACAGACCCATAACAAAATAAGTAATTGAATATTTCATAAAAAATCACCAACAAATAAAAGTCCTGGCCCAGTTGGTTTCACTGGAGAATTCTACCAAGCCTTCAGAGAAAAACTGATACCAATCCTACTCAAATTATTGCAGAATATAGAAAAGGATGGAATCCTCCCAAATATAATTTTATGAAGCAAGTATTATCTTGATACCCAAACCAAGCAAAGACATAACTAAAAAGGAAAACTACAAACAAATATCCCTCAAGAATATAGATGCAAAAATCTTCAACAAAATCCTAGCCAATAGACACCAAAAACATGTAAAAAAAAAAAAAA
>NW_006943573.1:0-1131 GCF_000298275.1 Orycteropus afer afer | reverse complement strand
AAAGAGCTTTCCTGGGCTCTAGGTCTCAGCCTGGACTTGCCTCTAATAGGCGTGACCTCAGGCAAATCATATCCATTCTTGGAACCTAGCTTTCCTGGTTAGTGGAATATGAAGGAGGTTTGACTTGCTATCCACTGAACCTTCTTCCAGCACCAACACCTTGTAGGCCTGACCAGCACTATTGGGGAAACTGAGAGAGACCTGCCTGGCTTCAGGCTGATTTTCCAGTCAATGCCGGTAGTTTCTCTTTGGTCTCTCACTTTAGCAAAGTCACAGAGAAGCAGTTTTACCATACTCAACATGGGAGAGGTGGCTGGTCTGTTTAGAGACAGACTCACACCAGGAGTCCTTCAATTTACTAACTCTCACAGAGCTCAAGAACAGGAGTAAGTATACAAAAATGGGACTTTCTGGCACCTTCTCAGGAAAACTGAGACATGCAGCAAGCCCTACTTGGTTTCTGAACTTCAGTGTATAAAGGACTTGGGATTTGAACACCTAGCTGAGCCAAGACGTAAGGGAAGAGGTCCAGGCCTTGCATCCTGTCAACACACTGGCCCTAGACAGGTCTCTTTACATGCTCGCAGAACATGAGCAGTCTAAGGGACTCCTGAAAGCCCAGCAGACCACGAGGGGTTCTACCTCTGCCTCAGACCCTTCAAGACCACCCCGGAGTGCCCCGCACACTCACCTCCCAGGTCTGGGCATCCATGGCCTAGGTCATCCTGGGATGAGTCTAGCCAACCATCTAGCTAACCCAGGAGAGACTAAGGCAGCCAGGCTCTGGCCATCAGGGGATAGGATGTGGGCAGGATGGGCAAGGAGTGTCAGGGGTGTGGGATTTATAGTCATCCTGGGGCTCATAAATGCTAGGGTCAGATTTTATATTTTGAGGCCATGAGTAGTTGAGCTGTGTGTGTGTGTCCCACAGCAGAGCCCTGCTTCCTCCCAGTCACAAACACATGCACATTGATTTACAGGTGTCTCTCTCTCACACATGCCCTCAAACACACACACGCATCATTTAGAGAGACAAGGGATGTACCTTGTATGGAGGGTGTGTGCTTTGTGCTTGGCATTGTACTGCATGCTTTCCACACACTTATCTCATTCAATTCTGACAACAGCCCT
>NW_006943572.1:0-1135 GCF_000298275.1 Orycteropus afer afer | reverse complement strand
ATCCCATCAACATTCTTGAAGGATATGGAAAAACCAATCACTAACTTTATATGGAAAGGAAAGAGACCTCAGATAAGCAAAGCACTATTGAAGAACAAAGTAGGCGATTTCGTCTCCTGAATCTTAAAACCTACTATACAGCCACAGTAGTCAAAACTGCCTGGTATTGGCATAACAGATATATAGGCCAATGGAACAGAATTGAGAACCCAGAAATAGATCCATCAACCTATGGCCAGTTGATCTTTGACAAAGGGCCAAAATCCATTGAATGGGGAAGAGAATGTTTGTTTAATAAATGGTGCTGGCAAAACTGGAGATCTATTTGCAGAAAAATGAAACAAGATCTGTACATCACACCATACAGAGAAACTAACTCCAGATGGATCAAAGACTTAAATGTGAAATCCTCAAGGAAAAACTAGGGGCAAATTTAGGGGCATATATATATATATATACACACACACACACATAGACTATCAAGCATATCTCAAAATGCACAAACAGCAGAAGATAAAGTTGATTAATGGAATCTTCTAAAAATTAAATTCTTTGTGCTTCCAAAGACTTCCCCAAAAGAATAAAAAGAGAACCTAATGATTGGAAAAAAATATTCAGAAATGACATATCTGACAAGGGGCTTACCTCTAGAATTTATAGAAAACGCCAACACCTCAACAACAAAAATACAAATAATCCAATAAAAAATGGGCAGAAAACATGAATAGCCACTTCACAAAAAAGGATATTCAGGTGGCTGACAAACACATGATTAATGTTCATGATCATTGACATTAGAGAGTTGAAAATCAAAACAACAATGAGATATCATCTTGCTCCAGCACTGGTAGCCAAGTTCAACAAGACAGAAAATAACAAATGCTGGTGAGGATGGGGAGAGATATTGGGACTCTCCTAAAATGCTGGTGGGACTGTCAAATGATACAACCACTGTGGAAATCAATATGGTGATTCCTTAAAAGTTGGAATTAAAAATACCATTTGACCCAGCCATTCCATTATGAGGTATATATCCTAAAGAAGTGAGAGCCAAGACAAGAACAGATATATGCACACCCATGTTCATCACAGCACTATTTACATAGCCAAAAGATGGAAACAACCTAGGTGCCCA
>NW_006943571.1:0-1132 GCF_000298275.1 Orycteropus afer afer | reverse complement strand
AGGAGTGGCTGGTGGGTTTGAACCGCCAGCCGTCTGGTTAGCAGGCAAGTGTCTTAGCCACTATGCTACCAGAGCTCCCAATATTATCTTTAGGAACCTTAATCTAATGGGATTAATGTGAAAAAGAGATTTTTGAAAGCAAGAGCCTTATTTTCTCCAAGGAGCACCCCCATCCATCTACTCAAACCCTCTAAGGTTTCCCTCTTTTAATTCTTACAGCACCTGCCTGCATCATACAATTTAATGCCTAACTGTATCCTCTCATAGAGTAAACTTTTTTCATATATGTTAATCTTGTCTCTCCAATTTAAGAATAGGGATCAAATCTTAAGACCTCTTTTTTTTTCTCTAACTGGTAAAGCATTGGATGCTCAAAACCATTTCTGAGGACCTTTTAACATCTATTCATGCAAAAACAGTTACTTAAATGACAACAATGTAAAAGGAACAAAAAGGGCACTGAAAAATTCACACACATGGCGTAGTTAAGTAATAAGAGCAGCACTTTTTATGGTTTCCTTTTGATAGCTGCATCACTAAAAGTGCTCCAGCATATCCTTCAGCATATTTTTAGTGCTTCCTGCTTTATGTATTTCATCACCTCATACACTTTACTTTCTCAACTAAGCATTGTTCTCAGTGGTCAATACATACACTATCTTTTCTGCAATGAAGACTAGAGCACCTCTCCAACATTTTAATCTATTAAATGAGCACTATTGTTATGGTGTAATTTTAAAATACTTATAAATGGCACTGCTATAACTTAAACTCTCTACAAAATTCTTTTACATATTCTAAATGTCTCCTGTGGTTTCACACTCTTCATAAAATGGATTTAAAAAAAACCTATGTTACAGAAATAACTCGCAGTCACAAAGTGAAACCTGACGTATTAGTAACCAAGGATTAGATTTAAATTTTGAAGTTTCCCAAACTCTCCAAAAGTGTAGGGTTTTTTTAAACCTTATCTTCAACCCTTTTATCTTGTATTGTAATGTATGATCAAAATTAAATTTATCCCCTTAACTGAAATCTGTTGTTGTTGTTATTTGCCGTCGAGTCGACCCGACTCATAGCGACCCCTCCTTGGGTTTCCGAGGCAGTATCACTACGGAAGTAGGAATGCCCA
>NW_006943570.1:0-1132 GCF_000298275.1 Orycteropus afer afer | reverse complement strand
GCCAGCACCACAACTCAAAAGCATCAACTCTTCTTCGGTCTTCCCTATTCATTGTCCAGCTATGTAATTCTCATTTTCAAAGATTAACACAGGGCATGCACTCACCAGCATGCTTTCTGACCACTAAGCAGAATTCCATACCTAATACATCACCACTCAGTAGTTTTTGCCAGTCATATATTTATTGGTAAAGGTGAGAGGAGATGAATGACGTGTACAAAGAAAGCAGGAGTGGAAATACAGAGTCCTGATGGTGAAAGGTTTAACTTCTTGTTATACAGAGAAGAGATAAGTGTCTCAAGGGGCTGCAAATGAAGAATCGTGATGGAGTTTATTCTTCATCAAAGTAGAAACTTGCCTAGTCCTAATAAGGCAGCCAGATTTAGTTAATTTTGAAATTCAGGTAAACATCAAAAGAAATTTTAATATAAGTATGTTCCAAATGTTGCATGGGGTATACGTATATTAACAAAAAATAAGGGAAGGAAAAAGACATTTTAGCTTAAATATGTCCCAGATGTTGCATAGGCTATGCTTATACATAAAAACAAACAAACAAAACACCTATTTGTTGTTTATCTAAAATTCAATTGAATGTCCTGTATTTTATCCAATAACCCTACTAGCTAAGGGATGGGTGGAGATAGCTTTTGTAGTTAGAACTGCCATGTGAGTACATTTTGGAACCTGTAACAGAATCTATAGTGCCACATCAGGAGTGTGTACAAAGGATATTGTCCCAGTTATCTTAAATATTAAAAAAATAAAATAACTATTGCCATCAAGTTAGTTTCTTTATGGAAGCAGATTGCCACATCCTATTCCCACAGAACAGCTGGTAGGTTTGAAATGCCAACCCTTTGGCTAGCAGCTGCGTACTTAACTACTACACTTGTTGTTGTTGTTTTGTGCCATCGAGTCGGACCCAACTCACAGTGACCCCTCCTTGAATTTCCGAGGCTGTATCTTTATGGAAGTAGATTGCCCAACCTTCCTTCCGAGGAGTGGCTGGTGGGTTTGAACCGCCAGCCTTCTGATTAGCAGTCAAGTGCCTTAGGCACTACGCTACCTTGGAGTCTATTGTCAACTGAATAGAATTTATTCTTATTGAGAGCTGGCAATCAAACTATCT
>NW_006943569.1:0-1073 GCF_000298275.1 Orycteropus afer afer | reverse complement strand
TTTCCGAGGCAGTATCACTATGGAAGTAGATTGCCCAACCTTCCTTCCGAGGAGTGGCTGGTGGGTTTGAACCGCCAGCCTTCTGGTTAGCAGTCAGGTGCCTTAGGCAGTATGCTACCAGAGCTCCTTGTATTTATGAGGGTAGAAATATATCTTTTTTAAAAGCCACTATATCCTTAGTGAATAGACAAATGTAGACTATTTTGTATATAAAACTCACTGATAATGATTTGAATCTGACTTACAGTGACCCACACTGGGTTTCTGAGTCAGTGCATCTTTAGTGAAGTAGATTGCCACATCTTCCTTCAACGGAGCAGCTGGTGGGTTTGAACCTCCAACATTCAGGTTAGCAGTCAAATTCCTTAGGCACTGTGCCACCATATATTGTAAAACCAAACTCATTGCCTTGGAGTCGGATCTGACTCATAGCAACCCCTCCTTGGGTTTCCAAGGCATTATCACTATGGAAATAGATTGCCCAGTCTTTCTTCTGAGGAATGGCTGGTGGGTTTGAACCACCACTCTTCTGGTTAACAGTCAAATGCCTTAGGCACTACACCACCAGAGTTCCTGCCACCATATATAGTACCCAACCAATACATATTTGTTGAGTGTATTTGTGATAGTTGGAGTTGTATGTCAACTTAGCTGGACCACAATTCTGAGTGGTTTAAGCAGTTGTGATTGGTTATTCCCATGATGAGATTGGATATTATGCTTTGAGCAGCCAATCCATTGAAAGGGTGTGGCCTGCCTCCAATATATATATATATGGACATCCTGGTTCTAGAGGAAACTTTCTGTGTTGTGCTGCCTACAACTGTCTGAGCCAACAAGCCACCATTCTGCCTGGTGATGTTGGATTTATCATCTGCCAAAGTCAACAACCAGTATACTGCCTGCCAACCTTGAGCTCATCAGCCCCTGCAGCTGCATGAGTTGGGAAAATGTTCCACTTTGAGGCTTGATCCAGGAACTTGGGACATGTCAGCTTTTACAACTGTGTGAGCCATTTTCCTAAGATATTTTTTTTTTTTCTCTCTCTCTATAAGGTTTACTGGTTTTGCTTC
>NW_006943568.1:0-1051 GCF_000298275.1 Orycteropus afer afer | reverse complement strand
TTTGAAGATACCTAAAGATAATTCTTTTGAATTCCTTATCAGAGAATTCCAATGCTGCCTCTTCCTCAGGGATGTGTTCTGGGTCTGTATCCTTCTCCCTTGTTTCTACCATTTTATCCTGCTTTTTTGTATGAACTGTGATGGTCTGTTGTCTCTGAGGCATCGGGAGGTTGTTGTATTTAGATCTGTGTTAACTGTTTGTGAGGAGCAGCCAAGGGTGATTCAGGCTGTTCTTGGTGGTTTTTTATCCTTGTCCCATTGGTGGAGAAGGAGGTAGTGGCTCTTGCTCAGTAAGTGAAGTTGCAGGAGTTGTGGGTGTAGTTGTGTCTTATGGGTACTGTTGTTGTCTCCCACTCAGTTAGACACAAATTGCAATTGAATAACCATCAAAAACTAAAAACACATGGACAAAAAACACACCATGTAATCACATGGGAAAAGTAACCAAAAAAAGAATAAAGGGGAAATAAAAGAAGAAAAAACAAGAAAACCTGCAATATCTTGGGATAGGGCACTAAGAAACAAAAAGTAGGGAAGGAGAATAATAAATGAAGAAAAAATTTGGGAAAAATGCAAAAAGAATAACAAGTAATGGGGTTAACAATGAGAAAATGGGGAAAAGAGAAAAGAAATTTAAAAAACCTTAAATTAAAAAGAAATTCAGCCAGGCACAGGGAAAAGAGAAAATGCTGAAAACTTGGACCTGGGAGGGGAAGATTAAGAATAATAATAAAAAGTACAAAAATATTAATAATATTAATTGTTTTAAAACAGACAAATACAAGCAAACTAATCACCAGAAAAAAGAAAGCAAAATAATAAAAATAAACATAAAAGTACAAAAAGAGAAAAAAAAATTGGTGGAGGACAGGGCAGGGCACCCAGGCTCCATCTGAGCACACAGTCTGTGATGGAGTTCCTGTGGACCCAGAAGGTAGGTGGGAGTGGGGGATGTCCGCACCTCCATTCACCAAGCGGGTGTGGGGTGTAAGAGTAACAAGAGGAATGGCATACCTTTTCAGTCTTGCAGGTCCCAAGTGTCCTTTGTGTT
>NW_006943567.1:0-1021 GCF_000298275.1 Orycteropus afer afer | reverse complement strand
AATAGTGCAACTTGAAGCTTGAATTTTTTCATCAGTTCTTTCAGCTTAAGAAATGCCAAGCATCTTCTTCCCTTTTTGTTTTCTAACTCCAGGTCTTTGCATATTTCATTATAATACTTTATTTTTTTCTTCTTTAGCCATGCTTTGAAATTTTCTGTTCATATCTTTTTCTTCATAATTTCTTCCATTCACTTTAGGAACTCTATGTTCAAGAGCAAGTTTCAGGGTCTGTTCTGACATCCATTTTAATTTTCTTTTTTTCTCTCTCTTTTTACTGACATTTTGCTTTCTTCATTTGTGACATCCTTGATGACATCTTGGGAGCTCTGGTAGCATAGTGCCTAAGGCATTTGACTGCTTACCAGAAAGCTGGTGGTTCAAACCCACCAGCCACTCCTTGGAAGGAAGATGGGGCAATCTACTTCCCTAGTTATACTGCCTTGAAAACCCAAGGAGGGGTCACTATGAGTCAGATCCAACTCAATGGCAGTGAGGTTATTATTTTATTTTTTTGATGTCAGCTAATAACTCATCTGGTCTTCGGTCATTATTGTTCAAGTGTGTCAAATCTATTTTGAAATGGTCTCTAAATTTTAGTGAGATATGCTCAGGATCATGCTTTGGCTCTTATGGACTTGTTTTAATTTTCTTCAGTTTCAGCTTGAGGTTGCATATGAGCAATTGATGATTTGTTCACAGTCAGCCCCTGCCCTTGTTCTATTGATGATGAGCTTATCCACAGTCCTTATCCACAGGTGTAGTTCAGGTGACTCCTGTGTATTCCATCTGGTGAGGTCCTTGTGCATAGTCACTGTTTATATTGTTGAATAAAGGTATTTCCAATGAACAAGTTATTGGTTTTATAAAATTCTGTCATGTGATCTCTGGCTTTGTTTTTATCACCCATACTTACTTTCCATCTACCAGCCCTTCTTCTTTGTTTCCAACTTTTCCATTTCATTCTCTGGTAATTATAATGGTCTTGGTTGCATGCATGTTTTATCAATTTCAGACTGGTAAA
>NW_006943566.1:0-1133 GCF_000298275.1 Orycteropus afer afer | reverse complement strand
GACCCCTCCTTGGGTTTCTGAGGCAGTATCACTACGGAAGTAGGATTGCCCAACCTTCCTTCCGAGGAGTGGCTGGTGGGTTTGAACCACCAACCGTCTGGTTAGCAGGCAAGTGTCTTAGCCACTATGCTACCAGAGCTCCCAATGTGGGGGTGGCAAATATCCATGCATCCTGGATGGTTGTGTAAGGCTTCCTGGAGGATGTGGCCCCGAACGTGGGCACAGAATGCACATCTAGCACATTGCAAATTAGGTATGAGGATCTCTAGTTTCTCTCTCTCTTTCTTTCTTTTTTTTTTAATTCTTCTTCCATGAACTGTATTGTATTATGATCAATGGAAAACAAAATACTTGCATTTATCATATTTGGTTTGAGGGGATCTGGCGTTTTGCCCTTGCTGTGAATTGTCCAAAGCTGAATGTGTTATGTTTCCAAAACTATTTTCCAAGTGGTTGGTGTTATGTAAGTTGAGATTTTTGAATCATTTAGGCAACTTGAAAAGTCTTCTGCATATTTGTTTAAAAAAATAAAAAATAAAAAAAAAGCTCATTCCTAGACATCATGTTTATTTCTCAAGTGGTGGCACTATTTTTAAAAATCAAGGACTTCAAAAACCTTCAGTAACGTTTTTCATCCATTACATAATGTGTTTCTCAAGCACAGGCAAAACAATGACACAGAGAAATCATTGAGTTTAGAGGGGGAGAAACAGCAGCTTAATTTAAAAGTTGGTTAACAAATATTATGATCTGTTATTTAACAGTTGTCTTCATTTGGCATGTGAAGATTTTCTCAAATGCAAAAGTGCATGGGGTATTAAGAATTATTTGTGCAAGCAGCAAACATATTTGGTGGAAATGTGGTTGGCATTTAACGGAATAAAGAAAGAGGAGACTGATTCCGAGATTGATATGGTTTGGGGAAATATTTACAAACATAGAAGACCTTTTGATTTATCACAATTTTCTGTGGTTATTTCTGTCTGTAATTTTTCTTAAAAAAATGGCGAATAATAAAAAGAATTACTCATACATCATTTTTTTTCTTATGATTCAGTGTGGACCATATTTGCAATATTTTAGTACATTGTCTAAATCTTTTGAGGTTGAAACCCCATTAGGCCATAGTTAAA
>NW_006943565.1:0-1077 GCF_000298275.1 Orycteropus afer afer | reverse complement strand
GGAAAGGGATAGGCTCTTTAACAAATGGTGCTGGCAAAACTGGATATCCACCTGTAGAAAAATGAAAAAAGACCCATACCTCGCCCCATACACAAAAACAAACTCAAGCTGGATCAAAAACTTAAAGTAAAACCTAAAACTATAAAATTCATCAAAGATAAAATAGGGGTAAATCTAGGAGCTCTAATTTATGTCATAAATAGACTGTCAAGCATAACCCAGAATGTGCAGGAGATAGAAGAGAAGCTAGATGACTAGGACCTTTTAAAAATTAAATTCTTGGCAAGATGGTAGACTAGGCAGAAAGACTGCACAGACCCTTTTCAACAAAGAAGAGGGAAACCAATTAACACAGATACAGAAGATAATCTTGGACACCTGAGACTTGAAGGGAAGGATATAAAAGTGGACGAAACCCCAAGTAGCAAAATAATTTGCATGACAATACCAAAAAAGGAGAAATACGGAGCTGTGGTCTATCAGCGATCTTGAGCAATCCTGATGGCACGGACAGCTTGGAGATTCCCGAGTGGTGGTAGGACCTAAGAATTCACTTAAAAATCACCCTTCTAGACAGGGACTGCATGGAGGACTGTGCACGGTGGCTGAGGAACAAACAGAGAAGGTGAAGAGAAAGGTGGGCTGAACTGTGGACTTTTGCCGGTGGGATGGTGCCGCCATTTTGAAGGTTTAAAAAGCGGCTTGACTATTTTGGATATTTAAAGAGACAGCATTCTCACACATTCCTGGGGCTTAAGAACGTGTTCTGCTTTCCAGCAGCCCCAAGGACACTTGAGACCTGCAAGACTGAAAAGGTACGATATTCCTCATTACTCTTATACCCCATACCTGCTTGGTGAATGGAGGTGTGGCCATTCCCCACTCCCACCTACTTTCTGCACCCACAGGAACTCCATCACAGTCTGTGTGCTCAGACGGAGCCTGGGGGCCCTGCCCTGTCCTCCACTGATTTTTTTTCTCTTTATTTTATTTTTTTTTTCTTTTTCTCTTTCTTTTATTCTGGCAATTAGTTTGCTTGTATTTATCTGTTTTTAAACAACTAAAATTATTAATACT
>NW_006943564.1:0-1133 GCF_000298275.1 Orycteropus afer afer | reverse complement strand
AAAAAAAAAAAAAAAAAAAACCTGCTGAAAGGCTGAAGACCCAGTTTACAGGCAACAACAATTGACAGTCATGAGTAAAGTCCGTCTTGGACCACCTCCCTCCAGTTGGTCATATGAGTGACTCCAGATAAGACCAGCAGAAGAACCACCAAAATGATCCCAGTCAAAATTGGTGACTCTTAAAATGTGAGCAAATAAAATTATTATTGTTTTAAGCCAAAAAAAAAAAAAAAAAAAGTTATCCACCTGGGGTATTTCTGTTGGGAGTGGCACAAAGCAATTGTTCTGGGAGGTTCGCTCTCTCAAGTGCTGTGAATTCTGATGTTGTGATTGGCTAGTTTGGCCACTCTGCCGGCCTCAAAAGGAGGCCTCCTAGAGGCAATACTCTCTCTCTGACTGCTGGCTGAGAAAGATGTGCTCCTGAGAGAAACACACTCCTCAGAAACACATGCTGCTGAGAAAGAGACACCGAGAGACACATGCTGCTGTGAAAGAGATACTGAGAGACACACACTGCTGGGAAAGAGACACAAGAGACACACTTTGCTGAGAGAGACACCAATGGACATGGACTGCTGGGAGAGAGACTGTGAGAGACTGTTGGCTGAGAGATGGTAGGCTGAGAGACTGTTTTTCCTGAAGTTGAATTGTAGCCTGGTGCTTCCCTAACAAACCCCATAAACTGTGAGTTCTGTGTGGCTACTGCAGTGAATTATTGAACCCAGCAGAAAGATGATGAGTGCTGTGAGAGAAATGGTTTGTGTCAGGGTTGGTGAAAGGGCTGGAGGGAGGCAGCATATCTGGCCTTGCAGGAATAGGGCTTGGGCTACTGCTGGTGATCCTGTCTTCCTCTTGTATGGTTAGAGGAGGTCAGAATATGTGGCCTCCTTGCCCCTTTAGCAGTTGGTGTCAGAAGTGGTGGGATTTGTTGCAGTGGCTCCAGACTCATAGAGGCATAAGACTTTGTAAAAGAAAGAAGGAAGGGGCCAGGGAAGTGAAACTTTTGATTCTTAGATGGTTACTTTGTTTGGTGTTATCTCTTAAAATAGATAATTGATCCAGAGGCTAGGGTTTTTGGTTGCCCAACCAAAGGCCCAAGGCCATATGCATAGAATGGGATTGTAATCAAGGTG
>NW_006943563.1:0-1082 GCF_000298275.1 Orycteropus afer afer | reverse complement strand
AAAAAACTACTTCAATAAACCATAAAAGATCTACATAAATGGAAGAACATCCCATGCTTCATATGTGGATATGAAGATTGAACACTGTGAAAATGTCAGTTCTACCCAATGTAATCTATACATTCAATGCAATCCCAATTTGGATCCCATCAACATTCTTTAAGGATATGGAAAAAACAATTACTAACTTTATATGAAAAGGAAACAGACTTTGGAAAGCAAAGCATTATCGAAGAAGAAGAACAAAATAAGTGGTCTCATACTCCCAGATCTTAAAACCTATTATACAGTCACAGTAGTCAAAACTGCCTAGTATTGGTACAACAACAGACACATAGACCAGTGGAATAGAATTGAGCATCCAGAAATAGATTCATCTACCTATAGTCTGCTGATCTTTGACAAAGGGCTGAAATTCATTAAATGGGGAAGAGATTGTCTGCTTAACAAATGGTGCTGACAAAACCGGATATCCATTTGCAGAAAAATGAAACAAGATCCATACCTCACACCATAAACAAAAACTAACTCCAGATGGATCAGACTTACATGTGAAACCTAAAACTATAAAGTTCCTCAAGGAAAAACTAGGAGCAAATTTAGGGGCCCTAATATATGGCAGAACTCTGGTAGCATAGTACCTAAGGCACTTGACTGCTAACCAGAAGGCTGGTGGTTCAAACCCACCAATCACTCCTTGGAAGGAAGGCTGGGCAATCTAGTTCCATAGTGATACCACCTTGGCAACCCAAGGACGGGTCCCTTTGAGTAGGGTCTGACTCGAAGGCACATAACAACAACACCAAATGGCATAAATAGACAATCAAGCATAACCCAAAACACACAAATAGCAGAAGAGAAACTAGATGAATGGAACCTTCCAAAATTTAATTTTTATGTGTTTCCAAAGACTTCTCCAAAGGGGTCAAAAGAGAACCTACAGATTGGGAAAAAATATTCAGCAATGACATATTTGACAAGGGACTTAGCTCTAGAATTTATAGAAAACTCCAACACCTCAGTAACAAGAAGACAAATAATCCAATTAAAAAATGGGCAGAAGACATGAATAGACACTTCAC
>NW_006943562.1:0-1133 GCF_000298275.1 Orycteropus afer afer | reverse complement strand
TAATAAATCAGCATGAAAAGTGACAATCAGAGTTTCTTTTGGGATTCCCCTAAGAACTTCATCCTGCTGGGTGTCTCTGACAGGCCATGGCTGGAACTGCCTCTTTTTGCGGTCCTTCTAGTGTCTTACATTCTGGCCATGTTGGGCAACATTGCCATCATCCTGGTGTCCAGGCTAGATGCCCAGCTCCATAGCCCCATGTACATCTTCCTCAGCCATCTGTCCTTCCTGGACCTCTGCTACACCACTACAACTGTCCCACAGATGTTGTTCAATATGGGCAGCTCCAGGAAAACCATCAGCTATGGGGGCTGTACGATACAGTACGCAATTTTCCACTGGTTGGGCTGTACGGAGTGCATCGTCTTAGCTGCCATGGCCCTGGACCGTTATGTAGCCATCTGTGAACCCCTCCGGTATGCTGTTATCATGCACCGCCCTCTCTGCCAGCTGCTCGTGGCTGTGGCCTGGGCCAGTGGCTTTGGCAACTCCTTAGTTCAGGTGGTCTTGACAGTGAAGTTACCTTTCTGTGGGCAACAAGTGCTAAACAACTTCTTCTGTGAGGTGCCAGCCATGATCAAGTTGTCATGTGCTGACACAGCTGTGAATGACGCTACATTAGCTGTGTTGGTGGCTTTCTTTGTGCTAGTCCCCCTAGCTCTCATCCTTCTCTCCTATGGCTTTATTGCCCATGCAGTACTCAGGATCCAGTCTTCCAAGGGACGACACAAGGCCTTTGGGACCTGTACTTCCCACCTGGTGGTGGTTTCCCTCTTCTACCTACCTGCCATTTACATGTATCTGCAACCCCCTTCCAGCTACTCCCAAGAGCAGGGCAAGTTTATCTCCCTCTTCTATTCCATAATCACACCCACTCTCAATCCCTTCATCTATACCTTGAGGAATAAGGATGTAAAAGGAGCCCTGAGAAGACTCCTGGAAAGGATCTGGAGGATCTGCAGATGAAGAACTGAAATGTGGCAATTTCCATTCATTAAAGAACTTTTAATAAGTGTATTATGTGCTCAGAGCATCTTTCACTTAATGAATTAATAATGAAACAGTATAGGTTTTTGAGAATTCAGAGAGACCCAAAAATCCCATCCAAAATATCTTACCTCCTACATACTTAC
>NW_006943561.1:0-1133 GCF_000298275.1 Orycteropus afer afer | reverse complement strand
TTAAATAAAGCTGCCCCAGAAGGCCCCATGCCACTCTCCTGGCTACCTCTCTGCAGTCCGGACTTAAAATAAAGCTCCTCCAGAAGACCCCGAGTCATGTCACCACCTACCTCTTTGGGGCCAGCCTTAAGTGAAGCCGCCCCAAAAGGCCCCAAGGTGCACACCTGCCTACCTCTCCTGGGCCTGGCCTTAAATATATTATACATAATTTGAAATTAGGTTCTGTATTTTCTTCTATGGAAACTTTGATCAAAATGTTCAGTAACAGTAGCCAAGCACCATTAAGTTCTTCTGGTCTCATGACAAAGGAGTCAGATGTTCATGGAGGCAATTAGCATAATGTCTTCAAGCTCCATCCATACTGTAGCATGTATCAGGACTTCATTTCTCTTACTGCCTGAGTAGTATTCCATTGTATTATGCACCACATTTTGTATATCAATTCATCTGTTGATGGGCATTTAGGTTGTTTCTGTCTTTTAGCTTGACATACAAGTGTCTTTTTGAATCTCTGCTTTCAAATCTTTTGTGTATATACCTGAGAGTGGAATTGCCAGGTCACATGGTAGTTTATTTTTAGTTTCTTGAGGGATCACCACACTGTTTTCCACAGTAGCTGTGCCATTTTGTATCCCCACTAGCTATGAATATGGGCTCCATTTTCCTCACATCCTTGTCACAATTTGTTATATATATATTTTTTAATCTTAACCATCTAGTGGAAGTAAAATAGTTTCTCATTATGGTTTTGATTTGCATCTCTCTGATGGCTTATGACCCAAAGCATCTTTCCAGGTGTTTGGTAAGCATCTGATTATCCTCTTTTGTGAAATGTCTATTCAAGATCTTTGCCATTTTTAGGATTGGTTTTTTGGTGTTGTTGTTGTCACAGTTTATGTGTGTGTGTGTGTTGTTGTTGTTATGTGCCATCGAGTTAGACCTGACTCATAGAGACCCCTTCTTGGGTTGCCGAGGCAGTATCACTACACTAGTAGATTGCCCCATCTTCCTTCTGAGGAGTGGCTGGTGGGTTTAAACTGCCAACCTTCCGGTTAGCAGTCAAGTGCCTTAGGCACTATGCTACCAGAGCTTCCCCTACAATTGACTAGAGCCAAATAAATGTCAAACCACCT
>NW_006943560.1:0-1133 GCF_000298275.1 Orycteropus afer afer | reverse complement strand
CTCTATCTACCTAACAGTGTTCCCTCCCTTCCCCTCCCACCCCTAGTAACCAACAAAGAAAATTTCCTTCCATAGATAAACCCTTCCTTGACTTTTACAATAATGGACTAATACAATATTTGTCCTTCTGTGATTGACTTATTTCACTCAGCATAATGTCTTCCAAGTTCATCCACGTTATGCAGTGATTTGCAGATTCTACATTATTCTTTAGGGTTGCATAGTATTCTACTGAGTGTATGTACCACACTTTGTTTATCCATTCTTCAGTTAATGGACACCTAGATTGTTTCCAACTTTTTGCTATTGTAAATGGTGCTGCAATGGAGATGGGTGTGCATGTGTCTGTTCTTGTCATGGTTCTCATTTCTTTAGGATATATACCTAGTAATGGAATTGTTGTTGTTGTTAGGTGCTGTCGACTCATTTCTGACTCATAGTGACCCCATGCACATCAGAATGAAACACTGCCCAATAAAGTGCCAGCTCCATGATCCCTACTATACTTGAGCCCAACATCGCAGCAACTGTGTCAATCCATCTCGTTGAAGGCCTACCCCCTCTTTCGTTGACCCTCCACCCTAATGGAATGCCTGGATCAAATGCTATTGCTACTCCCAACCTTTTAAGGAATTGCCATAGTGCTTGCCACAGTGGTTGTACCATTTTACAGTCCCACCAGTAGCCTATGAGAATTCCAATTTCTCCACATCCTCACCAGCATTTTTTGTTTTCTGTCTTACTGAACTTCGCTGTTAGTGCTGGGACAAGGTGGCCTCTCATCGTTGTTTTGATTTACATCTCTCTCATGGTTAATGATCGTGAGCATTTCTTCATATGTTTGCTGGCCGCCTCAATATCCTCCTTGGTGAAGTGTTTATTCATGTCTTCTGCCCATTTCTTAATTGGATTATTTGTCTTTTTGTTACTGAGGTGTTGCAGTTTTCTATAAATTCTAGAGATAAGCCCCTTGTCAGACATGTCATTGCCGAATATTTTTTCCCAATATGTAAGTTCTCTTTTGACTCTTTTGGACAAGTCTTTGAAAGCACATAAAAATTTAATTTCTAGAAGGTCCCATTCATCTAGTTTCTCTTCTGCTGTTTCTGTATTTTGGGTTATGCTTGATAGTC
>NW_006943559.1:0-1131 GCF_000298275.1 Orycteropus afer afer | reverse complement strand
TTCCTGATTAGTTTTACAATACACAAATCAGCTGATCAAAATGTTTTGGTAACTCTCAGGGTTAATAAAGTTAAACTTTTTTCCCCCTTTATTGAGGGCTGATTCTGACTTTTTAATACGTTTATGCAGGTTGTGAGTCTTCTAGCATGGATTTCAGCAGTCAATGTCCATCCAGCCTATTTAACTAGTGGTAAAACATGTGTTAATACTTTAGTTGCTTGTTTTTTGGGAGGTACTTCCAATGTAAAAAGCATAGGGTACCCTGTATTAGATGCATCCTAGTCTCCAGATAGACTAGAGTTTGAGCATTAGGTTAAAAAAAAAAAGAAAACAGAGAAATATAAAAATTAATTTAACCAAGTGACAGTAACATTTATATGATAAAAGAGTTTTATAATGCCAAAATATGTGAGGTAGATTAATGATGTCAATATAAAATAGTTATAAGTTTAAGACATGTGTAGTTCTAGCTATGTCATGTGAATATTAAAACAGGAAAATGATTTATTTGACTGGTGCCTGCCTTACTGTACTATAATTCACTATTATTCTTCAGTAGTCATTCATTATGGGATTTTAATTTAATTTAAATAGTACATTTTATATATTTTTATTATTCTCTGCTTACTTAGTGAATACAGCAAGTATTTATTATAATAAAGCTGCCAGTTTAAAAAATAACTCATTGAATGACATTTAGTTAAAGAATGCTAGAGTGTTTGTAATATGTTCTTCTTTGAACTTGGGTAAAGGATCTGGATTAGGGGAAGAATTTTCAATGTTTTAGAAATACTGTTGAAGTTAGTGAAGCACGCTAAGATTGTGATTAACTTGCCAGCACCTGGCTGGAATGATGAACTGTATAAGAGTATAAAATTATGAAGAAGCATAAATTATAGTTTTGGGAATATTTTTCCCTTTGTGAAAAATTAAATTTTAATCTAATGAATGCTGAAATTGGACTTATCATCAAATTCTATAATTTTATATCTATAACCTCTATAGATCTTCTCTCAGTGTGTGTGTGTGTGTTTGCACATGCACACTTATGCATACATGCAAACTTAACATGACATTAAAACCTGGGGTTAGTAGATGAGACAAAAACAAAGAAAAAATAAAAATAAGAAA
>NW_006943558.1:0-1133 GCF_000298275.1 Orycteropus afer afer | reverse complement strand
TTTTGTCTTTTTTTACTTGAAGATGATTTAAAACGTACATAAAAGTTGCAAAAAATAGTACAGAGCTCCTATTTATTCTTCACCTGGATTTCCCAGTTGTATTTCTAAATCATTTGAGATTAAGTTGCAGAATTGATGATACATAAACCCTTAATATTCAGTACATATTTCCTGAAAATGAGGACACTCTCCTATATAACCAGAGAACAGCTAGCAGAATCAGAAAATTAACATCAACCAATATTACCAACTAATCTACAGATTTTGTTCAGATTGTGCCAGTTACCCCAGTAATGTCTTTTATAGGTCCAGGATTCACTCCAGTAATTGTGCTGTACTTTTTCATTGTCGTATCTCTTCAATTTCAATCTGGAACAGTTCTTCAGTTTTTTTCTTATCTTTCATGACTCTTGACATTTTTTAATACAGTCCAGGTATTTTTATTTGGATCTGTCTAATGCTACTCATAAGGGATTCTGGTGGTGTAGTGGAAAGGCATTTGGCTGTTAACCAGGTCAGAAGTTCAAACCCACCAGTTGCTCTGCGAAAGGAAGATGGAATGATCTACTTCCATAAAGATTTACAGCCTCAGAAACCCAGTGGGGGTCGCTGTGAGTCGGAATCGACTTGATGACAGTGAGTTTCAGGGGTTTTTTTATTTTATTTTTTTATTGTACCCATGATTTACACACTTTTGAAAAGAAAGATGTCATGCTTGGTAAAGTGGAGGGTCATCAGAAAAGGGGAAGGTCCTCAACGAGATGGATTGACACAGTGGCTGCCATGATGGGCTCAGATATAGCAAGGATTTTGAGTCTGGCACAGAACGGGCAATGTTTTGTTCTGTTGTACATAGGGTCCCTATGAGTCAGAGCCGACTTAACGGCACCTAACAACAACAACGACCACTCCACAAATGATGCTAGGGCTTCTCAGTGCATCATAAGAAGTGCACGAAGTCCATTTGCCCCTTCACTGGTGATGTTAACTGTTATCACTTCATTAAAATGATGTCTGTTAGGTTTCACCAATTATTATTAAGTATGTTGTTGTTGTTGTTGTTATGTGCCGTCGAGTCGGCCCCGACTCATAGCGACCCCTCCTTGGGTTTCCGAGGCAGTATCACTACGGAA
>NW_006943557.1:0-1092 GCF_000298275.1 Orycteropus afer afer | reverse complement strand
TCAAGGTCATATTTTGGCTCTCGGAGACTTCTTTTAATTGTCTTAACTTCACCTTGAGCATGCATATGAGCAATTGATGGTCTATTCCACAGTCAGCTCCTGTTTTTGCTGAAGATATTGAGCGTCTCCATAGTCTCTCTCAACAGATGCAGTCTATTTGATTCCTATTTACTCCATCTGGTGAAGTTCACATGTATAGCCGTCATTAGTGTTGTTGAAGAAAGGTATTTGCGATGAATAAGTCATTGGTCTTGCAAAATTCTACCATGTTATTGCCAGCATTATTTCTATCACCAAGGCCAAATTTTCAACTACCTATAATTCTTCTTTGTTTCCAAATTTGCATTCCAATCACTAGTGATAACCAAAACATCTTGATTGCATGTTTGGTCAATTTCAGACTGCAGAACTTGGTAAAAAGCTTCATTTTCCTCATCCTTGGCTTTGGTGGTTGGTGCATAGATTTGAATAATAGCACTCTTAACTGGTCTTCCTTGTAGGTGTATGGATATTATCCTATCACTGACAGTATTGTACTTCAGGTTAAATCTTGAAATATTCTTTGTTTCGTATTTTGTCTATAATTTTAATTAGTGGATGTTTTGTGTCATTAATTACTAGTGTTTTGTCCAATTTTCTTTGTTTATTGTTCTTTATATTTCTGAAAGTTGCCATAATATTTAGTCTGAGTTAAAGTCTATATATTATTGTATGTAGAATATATTATTATTATATATATTATTATATGTGTAATACATACATATTATATATAGGTTAATATGTATATTCACAAATATATGATGTGTGATATATCTCACAACCAGAGCAAAATGAAATAAATTAAGTTAAAAAGAGAAATATGTTAAAGAAAAATAGCATGAGGAGAGTAAGATGGAACCAAGAAGAAGGTTAACATGCAAAAATTATATCCTAGATTATTATATACTTATTAAAAATAGCATTCAATTTGGTTCTCATCTATCAAGCAACCTATACTAATCAGAGAAATATAATTAGTTTATGACGTTGTTGTTGTCATGTGCTGTCGAGTCAGCCCCAACTCATAGTGACCCCTCCTTGGGTTTCTGAGGC
>NW_006943556.1:0-1077 GCF_000298275.1 Orycteropus afer afer | reverse complement strand
AGGAGTTCCATCCTGGCCTGTGCCCTGACAGAGCCTGGGTGCCCTCCCCCACCCCCACAATTTTGTTTCTGTTCGTTTATTTTTAAATTATTTTTTATTCTTCTTCCTTCTTGTGTTTTATTTGTTAATTTTTCTCATTTACTTTCCAGGTTCTTGTGGTGTTTTTTTCTTCTTCTCTTTTCTTGGTGCTTTTCTTTTTTCTCTCCTTTCCTCGTTTAGTGCTTCCCGTCACTTGTATTTTCTTGTGCAGTTTCTCATTTTTTATTATTATTTTACTCTTGCTCTTTTCCCTCATTCTCCCCACCCAAGAAATTGTGAATAATTTTTTTTCTCTTTTTCTCATTTTCTTTTATCTTTTTTTTAAAAAATATATTTTAAAAATGTTTCGTCTCATTTATTTCCTTCCCTATTTCTATTTATTTATTTATTTTTGGTTTTTGATCTTGCTTGTCTATGCAGTTTGTTTTTCTTGCTCTCTTGTTTTTATCTTTTCATTTTTTTGTCCTTAACTGAGTGGGAGACAGCAACCATTCCCACACAACCCCACCATACCTGCACCTCCTGCAGCCCCACCCACTGAGGGAGGGCCACCACTTGTTCCTGCACCAACTCACCAATAGACCGCAGCCAATAACAGTTCAACTCACCTTCAACCACTCTTCACAAACTACTAACAGAGATCTGTGGACACACTCTTATTCTCTCTCACACCCAACAGGAGACATTCTCTCTCACACCCACCAGGAGACATGTGGTGAATGCCTAAAGGTTAGCAACCAGTGAATAGAGGAGCACAGTACCCAGCTCACACAGATATATAAAAACAAAATAAAAGGAAAAAGAATTTGGGTGACTAATTTTATGTTACAATAATAACTTAAACATAAATATAATAACATCACAATGTCTCAGAGACAACTGGCCATCCTGGTCCACACAAAGAAGCAAGATTAAGTAATAGACACAGGGACCAGGATATAGACCCAGAAAACATCCCTGAGGTGGAAGCAGCATTGAAACTGCCCGATAAATAGTTCAAAAGAGTTATATTTAGCTACCTTCAAAGATTGAGAGACA
>NW_006943555.1:0-1134 GCF_000298275.1 Orycteropus afer afer | reverse complement strand
GAAAACACAGACAAAATCCTAGAACAATTTTGGAAGAAAACACAAGAAAAAAATGACAAAATAAATGAAAAATTAGAAATGATACAAAATCTACAGATAGAAATCAAGAAGATTATAACTAAAGTTTCAGAAATAGATAACACATTGTAAGGGCAAAGGAGTAGAATTGATGCAATGAAAGACAGACTTAATGAGATTGAAGACAAATACCTGAATACCTGATTGGAAGGATCAATCAGAAAAAAGACCAAAACAAAATTAAAAAAAAAACAAAAAAAAAAACATAAGGTTCATGTGGGATACCATCAAAAGGAATACTTATGTGTCATCGAAAATCCAGGAAAGGGAGAGAAAAAGAAAATCACTGAGAAAAATGTTCAAGATTTTTGGAAGAGAACTTCCATGATATGATGATAGATGACACTAGATCCATTCAGGAAGTTCAACAACCCCAAACAGTATGGATCACAAAAGAAAATCACAAATGCATTTCATCATCAAATTAATCAACACAAAAGACAAAGAAAAAATCCTGAAAGCAACATGGGAAAAAATGAAGTTACCTACAAAGGACAATCAATAAGAATAAGTTCAGATTTCTCAGCACAAAACATGCAAACAAGAAAGCAATAAGATGGTATATATAAAACACTGAAAGAAAAACATTTCCAACCAAGAATTATATATCCAGCAAAATTGTTCCTGAAATATGATGGTGCAATTAGGAGATTTCCAGATAAGGAGAAATTAAGGGAATTTGTTAAAACCAGACCAACCTTATAAGAGATACTAAAGGGAGTCCTTTGAACAAAGAACCAATAATAGCAAACAACATCTGACCAGTAATATACAAGATGATATAACCCAGAAACCAACATAGCTATGGAAGTATCCAAACTAAAATAAGCTTAAAAGATTGTAAACAAGGAATCAGAGACATAAATTGGCAAAGGAGGGCAACTGCAAAACAAAAAGAAGGGAAAAAAATAGTGTAGTTATCAAACTTCTAAATGGTGAGGAAGTCAAGAGAGTTGCAAGATAGAATGGACTCTTCTAAACTCGGGAAGAATTATAAATCACAGTGTAACCTCAAAGAAAAATGATAAGCCTTCATATCACAATAAAAAAGACAAG
>NW_006943554.1:0-1132 GCF_000298275.1 Orycteropus afer afer | reverse complement strand
GTATATAGTATTCATAGATAGTGATGTGAACAGAAGGAAGTGGTGTGGTGAGATAATGAAACAGCAGGACAAAGGCCCGTTTGGGTGTCAGGTGAGCAATGACACTCAGGTGAAATCTGAAGGATGAGTTGGTGCAACTGCACCCCAGGTGAAGGTGGGGAGGAAGGGTGCAGGCACACAAAACCCTAAAGGAGGAGGTGGGAGTTAGTCTATTTGAGATGGAAAAAAATGAGAGGATTTGCAGGTAGGGGAGTTGTCTGTGCCTTCTTCCATGTAGAGAAAGTAACTAGTTGGTTTTGGCAGCATTGAAGGCTGCCATTTGAGAAGTGAGCACTCCCAGAAAGAAGAGGCACCCTGAACCGCCACAATCTCCTGGGACAAAGGAATAAACACATGAATGTCATGACACTAGAGGCAGAATACTGCCAGAATGCTGGCTTACTGCTCGTGGACTTCACAGAGTCACTTGTAAGCACTCCTAAGGAAATTTTAGCAGCGACCATAGTAATGAAAGCACATGAACTTCCAATGCAGAAATAATTCTGAATTAATTCCTTCGGACACTGACATTAGATGCAAACAGGACTGCTGGTCTCAGTCACGCTTCCGGTGGAGTTAGGAAGCCATTGTATTCTCATTACACACACTTGGGTATTGTTTCTGGAAATGTCATCTAAATATTTAGAATTATAGAGGAGCTGACAGTTGAAAAAAAAAAAAGATTTTCACCTGGAAGAAGAAACTGCTGCCAAGAATTCATCATATTGACGTTACAACGGATGGATTGGACGTAATTCATGTCCAAACAATAGGCTAAGAGGTCAAGTATATTTTGTTCAACCAAGATGCCACAGGGTGATAATAAAATCCATGTGTTTCAGACAAGCAAGTAATAATTTCCCACCTAAAACCCCATTTTGGGGAGTGACATTTCAATTCCTTCTTTCATTTAATTTGTTTAAATCACTTAGAAATTGTGATGACCTATAAAATAAGAAATTTAAAAAAATGAAAATATGTATAGTTATGAGATGCTGTTGTTATGTGCCGTTGAGTCAGACCCGACTCATAGCGACCCCTCCTTGGGTTTCCAAGGCAGTATCACTATGGAAGTAGATTGCCCCATCTTCCT
>NW_006943553.1:0-1074 GCF_000298275.1 Orycteropus afer afer | reverse complement strand
AAAAACACGATAAGACAATAGAAATAAAATCCCAAACAATAGTCTCATTAAACATGGGAGAAGAGGAGGCAATAAAATTATCTGAGAAGGAATTTGGAAGGTATGTTTATAGAACTCTACAAGAGCTTAAGAAAACCCCAAACAGAAGCAAAGAGAACACTGGCAGGTCCCTGGAAGAACTCAGGAAAGCCATTCAAGAACAAAATAACAAGATTAATACACAATCACAACTCAAACAAAAATAGCAGTTAGAAATCTAAAAGATGAATATCAAAATTACAGAAATATACAACACAGTGGTAGCACAAAAGAATAAGCTAGAACTGGCTGAAGAATGCATTTCCCAACTAGAAGGTAAATCCCTTGACACCAGCCTGTATAAAGGAAAACCAGAACAAAGATTTAAGAGAAATGAAGAGAACCTAAGAGTTATATGTGATGACATGAAAAGAAATAACATATGCCTCATTGGAATTCCAAAACAAGAAGAGAAAGAAGAAAAAAAAAAAAAACCTGAGACAATTGTAGAAGGCTTACTAACAGAAAATTTACCCTATATCATGAAGGAAGAAAAGATATTTGTTCAAGAAGCTCAAAGAACCCCATACAGGATAGATCCCAAGAGTAAAACATTGAGGCCTATCATAATCAAACTTTCCAAAACCAAAGACAAAGAAAGAATCTTGCAAGCTGCCCGTACAAGCTGATTACTTATAACAATCAAACAATTAAGCTAAGTTCTGATTACTCAGCAGAAACCATGCAGGCAAGAAGGCAATGGGATGGCATATATAAAACACTGAAGGAAAAGAACTTCCATCCAAGAATCCTATATCCAGCCAAACTGTCCATCAGATATGAGGGTGAAATCAAGACATTCTCAGACAAACAGAAATTAAGGGATTTTGTGAAAACTAGACCAACCCTATGATAAATGCTTAAGGAAGTCCTTCCAATAGAGAACCCACAACAGAGATCAACAAAATCAGGACACATGACATCACACTAAAACCAAATCAGAACCAGATTCTCAAAATAAGACCATAAAACCTTGTACACTAAAAATCAAGAAGC
>NW_006943552.1:0-1126 GCF_000298275.1 Orycteropus afer afer | reverse complement strand
TTTTTCTTTCTTTTCCCATTGGCTTTCTTATCCCACACTTGAATATAGATGGTTACAAGTGTAATATATGGTTGAAGAATTTGTATATTTAAAAAATTGTCTTAAATTTAGTTTCAACATACAGTACATATATTTACAAAGGAGACATACTGATGCAAAGAAAATGGAAGGATAAGGTGCACCATAAATATTAGTTGGAGACAAATTACTTTCAGATAATTATTTAATAATTTCCTTTTTTTTTTTTTCTGCCTATTTATTCCCTTGCCCCAAACAAAAGAACCTGAACCAAGTATAAGATGAGGGAGTGGTAATACTAAGAGGATTTTTTGACTCTCACCAGCATAGAAAGGACAGTAAGAAATTCTTGAAGCATTAAATACTGTTTGATATGAACTGTTTCCTTTGGAAGTTATAGTAACTCCTGGGTCTACTTGGAGTTATTTACTCTTTGGTTTGTTACTGTTATCTTTATAAATAGCCTTCCAGTGGACCTAAATAGTGATCAGAACTTGAAATAAACCTAAATTGTTAAAGTGTAGACACAGTCATTTAGATACATGAAGAGAGTGGCTTAATCAATTACAATGAACATTTATTTTCTTTCAATTGAACTTTTTTTTTTTCCTGACTACATTTTCCTCTTCCTTGAACAGGATAAATTTCCACTGGCAGGGCCACTGATATTCTCAGGTTTAGTATCCAATGATAAGTGTATTCAGACACAATGGTCTTTGACAAATTGAATTTTAATGTTTAATGTGTTCAGAACTCTGTTCTGAATATGGGAATTTCCTGCTTTATGAAGATAGCAGAATAGATTGCAACATGATACTGCTTACAACTACAAAATATCTTTTAATATCTCATCTGCTACTATACTAGCAAAAGGTTTTTAACCTTAAGATATAAGTCTGTTTCTCACAAAAGTGACATTTCTGCAGTAGTAGTTTTGATGTGTTCTCATTGACCAAATCTAGGGCTCATAGAGAGACCACACACTGTACACACACACACACACACACACACACACACACATACATTTTAGTGCTACCGTATATCTCAAAAGTACTATTTCTATGAAAATCATTGAGTGAGCATTTATGGGGAATTATGAACTGATTAA
>NW_006943551.1:0-1121 GCF_000298275.1 Orycteropus afer afer | reverse complement strand
AAAAAAAACTATAGCAACAAAGGAAGTGATAACAATTCAACACATAAAATGAGCTCTGCACAGAAAATCATACAGAATAAAAAAATCAGCAACACCATGAAAAAACACATAACAAAATGACAGCAACAAATTCATATTTATCAAAAATTACACTGAATGTTAATGGACTGAATGCATCACTCAAGAGACGAAGAGTTGCAGACCAGATAAGAAAATATAACCCATCAAATATGCTGTATATAAGAGACACACCTTAGAGACAAAGACAATAACAGACTAAAAATCAAAGGTTGGAAAAAGATATATAAGCAAATGGCAGCCAAAGAGAGCAGAAGTGGCAGTATTAATTTCTGATAAAATTGACTTTGAGACAAAAACCACCATAAAGACAAAGAAGGGAGAGTTCTGGCAAGATGGCGGACTAGGCAGAAAGACTGCACAGACCCGCTTCAACAAAGAAAAGGGAAACCAATTAATACAGACACAAAAGATAATCCTGGACCCCTGAGCCTTGAAGAGAAGGATATAGAAGTGGACTAACCCCAACTAGCAGAAGAATTTACATGAAAATAACAAAAAAAAAAAAAAAGAGAGACAGATGGGGCTGCGGTCTGGCAGCGATCCTCACGGCACAGACAGCTTGGAGATTCCCAAGTGGTGGTATGACCTAGCCAGGGACTGCACGGAGGACTGTGCACGGTGGCTGGGGAACAAACGGAGAAAGTGAAGAGAAGGGTGGGTTGTGGACTTTTGCCGGTCTGGAGGATGCCACCATTTTGAAGGTTTAAAAAGTGGCTTGACTATTTTGCATATTTAAAGAGACAGCACTCTCGCGGTTTCCTGGGGCTTAAGAACACATTCCGCTTTCCAGCAACCCCAAAGACACTTGGGACCTGCAACACTGAAAAGGTACGACATTCCTCTTGTTACTCTTATAACCCTCACCTGCTTGGTGAATGGAGGTGCAGCCATCCCCCACTCCCACCTACCTTCCGGGCCCACAGGAACTCCATCACAGTCTGTGTGCTTAGACGGAGCCTGGGTGCCCTGCCCTGTCCTCCACTGATTTTTTTTTCTCTCTTATTATTTTTATTTTTTTCTTTTTCGCTTTCTTTTTTCTG
>NW_006943550.1:0-1134 GCF_000298275.1 Orycteropus afer afer | reverse complement strand
GTGCAAATAAACGACAAAATGAGTAGGAACATAAGTGAATAATTTATGTCTGTGGATTTACTGGATGATTGGAATGGGCATTTAAATAAAATGAGGTCATTTCAAGAATTCTCAGTTCCGTGTTCGCAGGGTCACTGAGCACGGATGAAATGCCCTATGGCTGCAGGATGCACCGACTCCCGTCTCTTCCCTGCATTCACTCCCCAGACCGGCCACCCCGCCCCTGGTCTGGCGATTTGCTTCTGAGAAACAGCCACTGAAGCACACTGACCGTCGTGGGGGCCACTGTGAGTCGGGACTGACTCCAGAGCAACTGGTTTTATAGGTCTGAGCGGGTTACATGAGTCTAAGGACGAAATACACCAGACTCCTGAATTCCCTTTTATTTTAAGGGAAAAATAAGACTGATCAGTAACTCACTTCAGATAGCTGTGGTTGCTAGCAAGCTACTCCTGTAAAGATGAGTTATCTGGGTTGAATTTTGCGGGACACGATTTCTCACCTGTACGCAGAGGGAGCACATTTTCCCTGTAGCCATATCCTGGGCAGCTGTTCCCAGCGGTGCTTCCTGTCTGACCCTGAAGGTGCTGCCCTTCCGTCTCTGGACCGCTCCTGAGGAAGACACCGCACTAGCCATTGCCTTCCAGTTCTGCACCCGCGACTGCACTGACCCACATGTCTCTTGGAAATGGCTTGTTTATTCTTGCACTGCTGCGTGCCAGTCTAAGAGTAGTTGTTTGTTTTCTGACATGCTGGTTTGGGAATCAATAAAGAGGTGATGTAGAAAAAAGTGGTCTTCCTCTTCAGATTAGTTGAAGAAGCTGCCAAGAGCTGCCATTTGCCTAGATGGGTTTTCATAACATCCTTGGATTGAACTGTGGTGGGGTAGTGGGTAAGGGAGGCAGCTGCCAACCAAAAGGTTGGCACTTCAAACCCACCAGCTGCTCCAGAGAAGAGGGATGAGGCAGTCTGCTTGCATAAAGATTTACAGCCTTGGCAACCCAGTGAGGGTTGTTATGAGTCAGAATCAACTGCATGGCAACGGGTTTGGTTTCACACAGTCATAACCCTGTTGTTGTTGTTAGTTGCTGTCAAGTTGGCTCTGACTCATGACAGCCCTATGTACAACAGAAC
>NW_006943549.1:0-1040 GCF_000298275.1 Orycteropus afer afer | reverse complement strand
GGTGGGTTTGAACCACCAGCCTTCTGGTTAGCAGTCAAATGCCTTAGGCACTCCGCCACCAGAGCTCCTCCCCCCTCAAAAAAAGACCCAGTAAACACAAAATCAACAACAATTAAGGATATGAAAAGAAAACCTATAAACAAAAAGAACTCAGTGCAGAAAAGTAAGCAGAACAAAGAAACCCTTACCACCACCACAAGAAAAAAAAAAGTGTAACAAAATGGCAGCACTAAATTCATGCCGATCTATAATCACACTGAATGTAAATGGTTTAAAAGCACCAGTCAAGAGACGGAGAGTGGTAGAGTGGATTAAAAAAAAAAAAAAAGACCTTTTATTACGTTGTCTACAAGAGGCACACCTTAGACACAAAGACATAAATAGGTTAAAAATCAAAGGATGAAAAAAATATATATCAAGCAAACAGTAACAAAAAGAGAGCAGCAGTGGCAATAGTAATCTCTGATAAAATAGACTTTAAGTCAAAATCCATTATAAGAAACAAAGAAAGACATTATATAATGATTAAAGGGTGAATCAACCAAGAGGACATAGCCATAATAAATATTTATGCACCCAATGACAGAGCTCCAAAATATATAAAACAAACTCTAACAGAAATGGAAAGAAAAATAGACAATTCTACAATAATAGGAGGAGATTTCAACACACCACTTTTGATGATGGACAGAACAACCAGAAAGAAATTTAACAAAGATACAGAAGATCTAAATAATACAATCAACCACCTTGACTTCACAGATATATACAGAACATACCACCAAACAGCAGCATAGTACACATTCTTCTCCAACACACATGGATCATTCTCCAGAACAGACCATCTTTTAGGCCATAGAATGAGCTTCAATAAATTCAAAAACATTGAAATATATGAAACACCCTTTCTGATCATAATGCTATAAAACTAGAAATCAATAACAGAAAGAATGAGGAAAACATTAAATACATGGAAAATAAACACTTTACTTTAAAACTACTGGGTAATAGAAGAAATTAAAAATGAATTTAAAAAATTC
>NW_006943548.1:0-1077 GCF_000298275.1 Orycteropus afer afer | reverse complement strand
GAGAGTACGGAGGGATGGTCACTGGGAAGAGGTAACTATGGGGAGGAAGTGGGAGGGGAGCTGTTGCATTGTGGTAAACTGTGGTCAATGACATGAGAAAAAGTATGTGTGAACTGCAGAAGCTTAAAGCTTGTGAGAGAAATCCCAAAGGAAAAGATTTGAAAATAACTGTAATTATGATAAACTTCTAAATTTCAAATAATCTCATTTTCCAAATTTTTTAAAAAATTGACAGATTAAGAGATACATTCAAAGCTAATATGAAAGAAAAACAGTTAATATTTTTAATGTATATAGTTCAATCAAATGAATGAATTAATAGGGAGGGACAAGAGCAGATAATTCACTATAGGGAAAATTAAAAAAATCTTTTTTTTACATTTGTAAAACTAGTACATATTTATGTTTAGTAATTCAAACAATTCAAAAAAGTATAAAATGAAAAGCTAGAGCTGTTGTTATTAGCTGTCATTGAGTTGGCCCCAACTCTTGCTAACCTTATGCACAGTGTCTGTTCCTGTGCCATTCCCATGATTGGTTGCAGATTGTACCATTGTGATACATATTGTTTTCATTGGCTAATTTTTACAAGTAGATTGCCAGGCCTTCTTCCTAGTCTGTTAGTTTGGAAGTTCTGCTACAACCTGTTCAGTTTCACAGCAACATGTAAGCCTCCAATTACAGATGGGTGATGACAGTGCATAAAGTACATTGGCCAGGAATTGAACTCATGTCTCCAGCATGGAAGTTAAGAATTTTATCACTGATCCAACAATCTCTCATAAATAAAAAGTAGAAGTCTCATTCCTCTTTATCTTTCAGTCATATTTACCATAGCACTCAATCATGTTAAACTTCCAGAAAGTTCAGTATAAGTAGCATCACACATATATGCTTATTATATCAACTTTCCTACTTTTATCACCAGACTGTCCTCAAGCAATGAATCATGAAGTGCCTAGATATAAAACTGGCTAACAAAACCTGATTATAGTATAACTTTAGGGTTAACTCTGTGTTTGGAGTGTATCTTAAAAATGTTTGTGGAGTTTCAGCAAGATGGCGGACTAGGCAGAA
>NW_006943547.1:0-1078 GCF_000298275.1 Orycteropus afer afer | reverse complement strand
GCACATAACAACAACTAGAACTCCAAAGAGAGATTTGGACTAGAGATATAAATTTGTAAGACATATGTGTAGTCACTAAATAAAGTTATGTGTGGATATGAATGAAGTCATAAGGGAAAAAGTAAAGAATGAGAAGAGGAAAGGGTTTAGAGCCAATCTTTGAGATACTCCAACATTTAATGATGTAGCAATAAGAATTAAATTGTGAAGAAGACAAAGAAAGAGAGATCAGAGAGGCAAGAGGAAAATCAAGAATGGGTTATCACAGAACACCAGAAAAGAGAATGTTTCAAGATGACAGTTTGAACAGTTTAGAAGCTGTGCAAACAAATAATCATGCATAGTGTCCAATAGTAATCTTAATGAAAGAAGGGTGGTAATAGCAAAAGCAATGACATCAAGGAAGTTGTGTGCGTGTGTGTGTGTGTGTGTGTGTTACTTTAGATAGCAAATTTTGTCTGTGTGTGGAGGGAGGGTTTGTTTTAACTAGGGAGACTTCAGCCTGTTTAAAGCTGGTGGAAAAAATTCAGTGGATAAGAAGAATGTGATTACACATGGGAGAAAATAAATAATTGATAATGCAAGAAAAGAAAGGAATGGGTTACAAAGCACAAGTTCAAGAAATATATTGAGATAAGAGAGCCTATCTGTATTGTAAGAAAGGGGGGGGGGAACAGGACAGAGGAGATGCAGAGAGGTTGGGAAGCTGAGGGAGCTTTCATGGTTAGCTATTCTGAATCAAGTTGATCTTTAGATATTTCCCTTTCCTTAGATTATACAAATTTTAAGGCTGAATGGAATCTGAGTTGATAAGATGGTTCTCAACTGTTCTGCTCCCCCAAAGGATATTTGCAAATATAGGAGTGGGGCAATGCTAGAAGCACTCACTTGTCTATGCCAGGAAATTCTGTGGACAACTGCATGGACCAATAAGCAATATCATGATAAATGGAGAAAAGAAGTTGTCAGCAATTTTGTTTTACTTGGATCCACAACCAACGTCCATGGAAACAGCAGTCAAGAAATCAAACATGTTGCATTGGGCAAATCTATGGCAAAACACCTTTTGAAAGTGTTA
>NW_006943546.1:0-1092 GCF_000298275.1 Orycteropus afer afer | reverse complement strand
CATAGATATTTATTATGGTTATATCTTCTTGTTCAATTGATCCTTTAATCATTACATAATGTCCTTCCTTGTCTTGTATGGTAGTTTTTGTCTTAAAGTCAATTTGATCAGAAATTAATATTGCCACTCCTGCTCTTTGACAGTTGCTGTTTGCTTGTACATGTTTTTCCAACCTTTGATTTTTACTTTATTTTTGTCTTTGTCTTTAAGGTGTGTCTTTTGTAGACAACATATCGATGGGTTTTGTTTTTTTGTCCAATCTGCAGCTCTCTGTCTCTTGAGTGGTGCATTTGATCCATTAACATTCAGTGTATTTATCAAGAATTATGAATTGGTTGCTGTCATTTTGTTATGTGTGTTTTCATGTTGTCCCTGTTTTCTTTGTTCCATATTATTTTCTGTGCTGAGCTCCTTATGTTTATGAATCATATTAACGTTTCCTTTGTTGCTGTTGTTTTAGTATTTGGTAAATATTTGTGCTTGTCCTTTTTTTTAATTGTGATGTGAAGGTTTATCATTTTTCTTTGAGGTTACCTTGTGATTTATATATAATTTTCTCCCTGAGTTTAGAGCAGTTCATTCTATCTTACCACCCTCTTGAATTTCTCACCATTTAGAAGTTCTATAATGGACAGTATTTTCCCTCTTTTTGGTTTGTAGTTCTTGTCATTTGCCAATTGAAGTCTCTGATTCCCAGTTTACGATCTTGTAAGCTTTTTCTACTTTACTATGTCCATAGCAGTGGTTTCTCGCTTATGTCATCTTGTGTATTAATAGTCAGTTGTAGTTTGGTATTTTCGGTTCTCTGTTCAAATGACTCCCTTTAGTATCTCGTGTAAGGTTGGTCTGGTTTTAACAAATTCCCTTTGTTTCTGCTTATCTGGAAATCTCCTAGTTCCACCATCATATTTGAGGGACGGTGTTGCCAGGTATATAATTCCTGGTTGAAAGATTTTCTCTTTCTTGGTTTTATATATACCACCCCATTGCCTTCACACTTGCCTGGTTTCTGCTGATAAATCAGAGCTTATTCTTACTGGTTGTCCTTTGTAAGTAACTTTCTGTTTTTCCCTGTGCTGCTTTCAGGATTCT
>NW_006943545.1:0-1080 GCF_000298275.1 Orycteropus afer afer | reverse complement strand
TCCCAGTCAGTTGCAAATTCCTGGTCATGACCAGCAGAAAGAACCGATGATGGGGAGACATCATGAGGATGGAGCCACGGAATTTCCTCAACAACTACTAGCTAGCAGACAGCACCACTGCGATCATTTTCATCGGCACCTGCCCCTACCGAATCTTTATTGATCACGTGACACTTCTATTTCCGATCCCCTCTGTTAGTCCCAAGGTGAGCCGGCCTCATCGTCAAAACATTAGGCCTCATCGCTTCTGTCCTCCCTTCCTCCCGAAACCTCACTAGATGTCCTACAATGGCAAGGTCAAGTGTAGCCACCAGGACTGGTTTGGGGCTGACTAGGCGGGATAAGAGTGGTGGCCTAGCCTGGCTCACACTGACTCTGGACACCTCGTGGTACGTTCAACTTCCTTCTGGCAGATGGTGGCCACAGTCTTTAGGGGTGAAGGTGGAACCATCTTCTGAATCAACCTCACAGGGTCCAACTCATGAATACCAGAGAAAACATGGATACATGGTGGTTCACCAAGTGATTTCAGTGAAATGAGCCAGGCTGTGTGCCACCAGCACCTGGTTGCCTGGTGACCCGTGTTCCAAGTTCTATTGGTTTCCATTGTCAAGAAAGTGACATCGTAGCCTGCATACCTGACTTTTGCCCTATACTCATGGAAATCAATGCTAATAATCCCACTGGGTTGTCAAATTCTCAGCTCTCCCAGCCTCACATCCATACCCGGACACACTGACAGCAATCCAGCCAAGTCCACAGGAGCCAGAGAAGGCCTGGGTTCAGCCAGGTCCACAGCTTTCCACACACTGAGATGGCTTCACACATGGATCCTCCGTCTTCACCAATTTATCACCCTGGACAAGTCAACGAGGGTCTCTCGGACACTTAACTGCAACCTGGTGTAGCAGCATAGCCTCTGAGATATAGGTTTCCGCAGGGCTTAGGTATATAAAAGTTTGTTGTTGTTGTTGTTGTTGGGGATCTCATTACCCACTCCTTGTCATCCCTCGCCCTATTACCTTCTCTCTCATTACACAGGGTCTCATCACTTCTCTCTCTACCTCCTAACTCACAACA
>NW_006943544.1:0-1133 GCF_000298275.1 Orycteropus afer afer | reverse complement strand
TGGCAGTTCAACCCCACCAGCCACTCTTCGGAAGGAAGGTTGGGCAATCTACTTCCATAGTGATACTGCCTTGGAAACCCAAGGAGGGGTCACTACGAGTTGGATCCGACTCGACGGCAGTGCGTTGCGTTCGTTGTTGTACTAACCAAAAGGTCAGTGGTTTGAACCCACCAGCTGCTCCATAGGAGAGAGATACAGCAATATGCTTCCATAAAGATTACAGCTGTGGAAACCCTGTGGAGCCGTTCTACCCTGTTCTGTAGGGTTGCTGTGAGTTGGAATCAGCTCCATGGCAACAGGTTTCAGGTATAGTCAATAAGCCAATAAAGTTATTTCTGAAGTCTAAAGTACATGTTGGCTCAGCCATTTGAAGCGTATATTTGTTTCTCTAGAACAACTCCTGGCACATGACCAAAGCACAATAAATACCCATTGAATAAATTCCCTTCTTATGATATTGCCAACTTTCTCATTTAAGTGCCACTAGGCAGGATAATTAACAAGCAGCAGAAGAAGTATGGGAAAAACAAGCTTAGATCATTTTAAACCCGACAAAGTACTATAAATAGAGCATGTATTTATTTTGCACAGAATATTAAATTACATAGTTCAGGGACCTTTACTAAAACATCTTGGGACCTGGCCCATTAGGATCATGAATGAAGAGATGCACTTTATAAAGCCTTCTTTATGCTGAGTGAGCCAAGTTAACTTTCAGCTTTTAGAAATGGCTTATTTGACGTTTCTTCTTCTATAATCTGAATTTTTATCATCTGCATTTCAACAACTGGAAAAAGTTACTAGTTAGCATGAACATATTCAACTTCCTGAAATTATATCCTAATTTTTATTAAATATTCACCATCACCCTCTTCTCTACCCCACCTCACCTTCTCACGTAAACATCTATAAATACATTCTAGCTTCCAGTTCTTTCTTCTTGCAATATTTAGATGGCTTGTGACTCTGTCACCCACCTCTCACTGGGCAGATTATCTTACCTATAGAATCCATAAACTTAATTCCAGAAGTAACTTGGAGAACTTCTCAGTTTTCCAGAAAATTCACAATCACGAAAAAGGAGCTCTGGTGGCACAGCACCTAACATACTTGACTGCTAGCCAGAAGGTTGG
>NW_006943543.1:0-1081 GCF_000298275.1 Orycteropus afer afer | reverse complement strand
TTAATTTTTAGAAAGTCCCAATCATCTGATTTCTCTTCTGCTGTTTGTACATGTTGAGTAATGCTTGATAGTCAATTTATGCCATATATTGTTGTTGTCATTGTTGTTTTGTGCCATCGAGTTGGACCCGACTCGTAGTGACCTCTCCTGGGCTTTCTGAGGCAGCATCACTACAGAAGTAGATTGCCCCATCTTCCTTCCAAGGAGTGGCTGGTGGGTTTGAACTACCAACCTTCTGATTAGCAGTCAAGTGCCTTAGGCACTATGCTACCAGAGTTATTGATAGAGGTTTGCAAATACTAATTACCACAATACTGTAGCTGAAACAGTAGACAACTTGACAAAATCAGCAACTATAAAAACAAAAGCAGGGGGTGGAGAAGAGCATATGCTTGTAGTGTGTGCAGATCCAACTACATGACTTGAAGCATCATTATAATTGGGTAATAATAACAACTCTAACTGGAGTGCATTAGAAAGTTCAAAAAGCAAATTATCATAGAGTTTTAATTTGTTACTTATATTCAGTAAAGCAATACTGTGGAAAATATTTCTGGCCATAAGTTAATAGTATTATAATATCACAAGAAAAAGTCCATAATATATTTTTACCTTAAGGAGAATTCAAAAGGTAATATGGAATAAGCAATCTATTTAAAAGGCTTATTAGACAATTCACTTCTATTTCCAAAGAATTCCAATGACATAGTCACAGAAAATATTACATCAAAAGTAAAGAAGATATGATATTTTTTCTTTAAAATTCCAAAACCAAACCAAACCCAGGGCCATCAAGTCAATTCTGACTCATAGTGATTCTATGAGTCTTTAAAACTCAGTAGGGGAAACTATAAATTTTATACATATATATACAGATATATGTGTATATATGTATAGATATATGTATACATATACATATACATATATATGTGTGTGTGTGTGTGTGTGTGTAGTGCCTAAGGCATTTGACTGCTAACCAGAAGGAAGATTGGACAATCCACTTCCGTAGTGATACCACCTCGGATACCCCAGGAGGGTTCTCTATGGGTCGCAATTGACTCAACCACAGTGAGGTTTTTTT
>NW_006943542.1:0-1135 GCF_000298275.1 Orycteropus afer afer | reverse complement strand
TTTTTTTTTTTTAGGGTTTTATATATGTCATCCCATTGCCTTCTTGCCTGCATGGTTCTGGCTGAGAAATTAGAACTTAGTCTTAGTGGTTCACATTTGCAGGTAATTTTTTTGTTATTCCTGAGCTGCTTTCAGGATTCTTTGTCTTTGGTTTTGGAATGTTTGATTATAAATGTCTTGGTGATTTTCTTTTGAAGTCTATCCTATTTGGAGGTTCATTGAGCTTCTTGAATGAATATCTTCTTGTCTTTCATGATATTAGGGTGGTTTTCTTCCAACAAATCTTCCACCGTTTTCTTGGTGCTTATTTATTTTTATTTTTTTTGTCTCTTCCTGTTCAGGAGTGTTGGTCATATGTATACTATTCCTCTTGATGGTGTCCCCATAATTTTGAGGGTTTCTTCATTTTTTGTTTTTGTTCTCTTTTCTAACAATTTTTTCTTTCGTTCCTCTAACAGATTAGTGTTGAGATTTGTCTTCAATCTCATTAATTCTGTGATCCATTGATTCATTTCTACTCCTTTGTCCTTCCAATACATTATATATTTCAGAAACTTTAATGTTAGTCTTCTGATTTCTATCTGCAATTTTTATATGGTTTCTAATTTCCATTTTTTTTAAAAAATTTATTAACATTTTATTGTGATTTGGGTGAAATTTTACAAAGCAGATTCATTTTACATTCATCAGCTCATACACATTTAGTTTAGTTTTGTTTTGTGACACTGGTTACATTCCCTGAAGTGTAACATCTTCCTGCTCACTTCCTCCCTGTGGTTACCCTTTCCCTGTGTCCTTCTTGCCTATGCATTCCTGCCTCCCTGTCTTTCCCCCTGTGCAAATGCTGCCCTCCTGATCTCCATGGTCGATTGTTCTAAAGAGGACATCTCCCTGGTGTAGGTGTTCAGCTCATATGCCAGTCTACTCTTTCACTGAGAGTTAAGCCACAAGAGTGAATTTTTAAATTCCAGGCCTGAAGGGTCTCTTGGAGCCATAGTCTCAGGAGTTTCACTAATCTCTATCAGACCAGTAAACCTGTTTTTTTTTTTTTTTTTTTTTTTAATGATTTTGGGTTTTCTCACTCTACCCAGGATCTCAAGTTTTGATCCCTTTCTGTGTGGTTGGCATTGGTAGC
>NW_006943541.1:0-1025 GCF_000298275.1 Orycteropus afer afer | reverse complement strand
GCTGAATATCTTGGGTTTTCAATGTATAGGATTATGTAATCTGCAAATAGAGATAGCTTTAATTCCTCTTTGACAATTTGGATGATTTTATTTCTCTTTGTTACCTTATTGGCCTGGCTAGGACTTCCAACACAATGTTAAATGGAAATGGTGATAGAGGGCCTCCTTGTCTGGTTTGCATTCGGAAGAGGAATGCTTTGAGTTTTCTCCATTAACAATAATGTTGGCCATTGGCTTTGCACATATGCCATTTATCATGCTGAGGACTTTCCCCTCTATCCCTATTTTACCGAGAGTTCTGAACAGGACAGGTGTTGAATTTTATCAAATGCCTTTTCTGCTTTGATTGATATGATCATATTGTTCTTTTGTTTTGTTTATGTGATAGATTACATTGATTGTTTTTCTGATGTTGAACCATCCTTGCAAACTAGATATGAATCCCACTGGGTCAGGATGTATTATTTTTATTATTTTTATGTTGGAATCTGTTGTCTAGGATTTTATTTAGGATTTTTGCATCTATATTCATAAGGGATATTGGTCTGTAGTTTTCCTTCTTAGTGGTGTCTTTCCCTAGTTTTGGTATCAGTGTTGTGCTTGCTTCATAAAATGAATTTAGAAGTATTTCAACTTTTCCTATGTTCTGGAATAGCTTGAATAGTATAGGTGTCAACTCTTCCCTGAATATTTGGTAAAATTTTCCATTGAAGCCATCAGGGCAAGGACGTTTTCTTGTGGGAAGATTTTTATTTCTTTTATGACCTGTTCAATTTGTTGTATGTCTGTTCAAGTATTCTATCTCTGACTGGGATAGTTTAGGTGGGTCTTGGGTTTTGAAACTTATCCATCTCTTTTAGGTTCTCAAATCTGTTGGAGTACAGTTCTTCATAATATTCTGTCAATTCTTTTTTATTTCAGTTGGTTCTGTTGTGATGTTGCCCTTTTCATTTATTGCTCATGTTATTTTCATCTTCACTTTCTTTTCTTTTGTTAGATTTGCCTATGGTTTGTCAATTTTGTCA
>NW_006943540.1:0-1135 GCF_000298275.1 Orycteropus afer afer | reverse complement strand
GATTATAACTGAGGATGTAAATTAAGGAAGGTGTTAAAAAAATAATCTACTCAGGATATCATATATATTTGATATGCCATTGCATCCCACTTCCTCCTTTGCACAGAGTACACACATTGCCCCCAGTTTCTATTAGGTGTAAAAGATCTTACCAGTCTATCCATTCAGGCTGAATAGCAGTTAGAAAACACCCTTTCCTAACCCAGGAATAGTAGATAAATTATTCATGTGCTCAAAGCATTTTAATTGCAAACTTCCAGTGACAATGTACTTTAGTTATTTAACCCAATTAATGAGAGATCCTAAAGTGAACTGTTAACCCAACAGTGCTAGCAAGTGCTCAGAATTTGACACCTGATAATTATTTGCATAAAGCATTAGTCAAGTCACTTAACTTTTCTAAATCTCCGGTTCCCCACTGGCAAAATGAGGATAAAAATTCCTGGTGCACCAATGTCACACATTTGTTGTGGAAATCCAAAGGAGTTATTGTTATCAATAAACTTAGAAAAGTAAATGATAGAAATGCAAGGCTGCATGTATGTATGGCTCTGTATCATTTTTACACTCAGATCCCTCCTTTTCTCCTCTTGTCCTGAGCTTGGACGTTCACAAATAGTGACTTTAAATCCCAGATCTACAATTAACCCACAGTACTCGGAAGGAAGATGGGCCAATCTACTTCTGTAGTGATACTGCCTCGGAAACCCAAGGAGAGTTGCTATGAGTCAGGTCCGACTCCACGGCACATAACAACAACAACATAAATTAGGTGAGTTGCTTACATTCTTGTACCCTCCTTAGGAAAGTAGAGATATGACAACTTGCATGGTGATTGTGAATATTAAATAAGATATGTGCGATGCCTCTAACATTGTCTGATATACAAATGTGTTCTTAACGTTACTTTCCATCTTTTCCTCATGCACATATTTCAGAAAAATCGATGCAGAGAATGGTGTCACTTTGGATTAAATATATTAAAAGTGAGCTCCGGCAAGATGGAGGACTAGGCAGAAGGACTACACAGACCCTCTTCTACAAAGAAAAGGGAAACCAATTAACAAAGACACAGAAGATAATCTTGGACCCCTGAGCCTTGAAGGGAAGGATACAGAAGTGGACTAAACCCCAA
>NW_006943539.1:0-1087 GCF_000298275.1 Orycteropus afer afer | reverse complement strand
TTATGCACAGGGAGACAGCTCAGGGGGCAGGAGTGCATGGAGGGATGGACACAGAGAAGAGGTAACTATCGGGAGGAAGTGGGAGGGGAGCTGTTGCATTAAGGTAAACCGTAGTCAATGTCATGAGACAAAATGTATGGAAAGCGAGTTTGCTCTGTAAACTTTCACCCAAATCACAATTTTAAAAAAAAATAGAAAGAAACAAACAAAAAAGAACTGATGGAACTGAAGGAAGAAGTGGAAGCTGCACTGAAGGAATTGGCAAAAAAAAAAAAAACAAGCCTTCAGTAATTGACGGAATACCCATTGAGATGTTTTGACAAACAGATGCCACACTGGAGGTACTCACTCAGCTATGCCAAGAGATCTGGAAGACAGCCACCTGGCCAACTGACTGGAAGAAATCCATATTCATACCAAAAATGGATCCATTCCAAAGAAAGGTGATGCCACAGAATGTGGAAATATCAAACAATGTCATTAATATCGCACACAAGTAAAATCTGGCTGAAGATAATTAAAAAAGGGCTGCAGTAGTATACTGACAGAGAACTTCCAGAAATGCAAGCAGGCTTCAGAAGAGGATGTAGTATGAGGGATATATCATTGCTGTCAGGTGGATTTTGGCTGAAAGCAAAGAATACCACAAAGATGTTTACTTGTGTTTTATTGACTATGCAAAAGCATTTGACTGTGTGCATCATAACAAATTATGGATAACATTGAGAAGAATGGAAATTCTAGAACACTTAATTGTGCTCATGAGGAACCTGTAGATAGACCAGGAAGCTGTCCTTTGAACAGAACAAGGGGATACTGCATGGTTTAAAACCAGGAAGGGACTGCATCAGGGTTGTATCCTTTCAGCATATGTATTCAGTCTGTATGCTGACCAAATAATCCAAGAAGCTAGACTATATGAAGAAAAACGTGGCATCAGGATTGGAGGAAAACTCATGAACAACCTGCAATATGCTGAAACACAACCTTGCTTGCTGAAAGTGAAGATGATTTGAAACACTTACTGATGAAGATTAAAGACTACCATCTGCAGTATGGATTACACCTCTCTCTCTCTCTATATATA
>NW_006943538.1:0-1090 GCF_000298275.1 Orycteropus afer afer | reverse complement strand
TGAAGATATTGAGCTTTTCCACCGCCTCTTGCCACAGATGTAGTCAATCTGATTCCTGTGTGTTCCATCTGGTGAAGTCCACATGTACAGCCTCCATTTGTGTTTGTGTCACTATGAGTCAGGTCCAACTCGATGGCACATAACAACAACAACATATGTTATTCTATTTGCATCCCACAATTTATCTTTTCTGTTACTAAAAGACCTTTGGCTTATTTTATGGTTTTGGCTATTACAAACATTGCTGCTATGAACATTCATGTGTGTATATGTGTATGTGTGTGTGTGTCGATAGGTAGGTCAATAAATGCATGTATTTTTTGTATATCTATTTGTCTGTATAATCTCTAAATTATGCACATATCCGCAAAAGCTTGCATATCTGTACGTTATATAGGAAAAGAATTACTATAATTAGAATTTCCAGATCACAGGGTATTCTTTTTCCAACTTTAGTAGATAATGCTAAACTGTTTTCCCAAGAGAATGAATGAATCACAGCTGTGTGTTACAACTTGGATATATTTCACAACCATAATACTGAACAAAAGAAGCAAGACAAAAAAGATTACATACTATATGATTCTATTTATATTAAATTAGAAACAAAAAAACATTAAACTGTATTGTTTAGAATGAATGGATATGTAGGTGGTAAAACTATAAAGAAAAGCAATAAGTTGACTATCACAAAAATCAGAATAATGGTAAACTCCAGGAGAAAGGAGAAAGGACAGTTATGATCAGAAAGTGACATACATATGCTTTCTGAGATCCTGATATTATTCTGTTTCGTGATTTGTGTTTTGATTACATTGGAGTTCACTTTGTAATAATCCATTAAGGAGTTCTGGCAAGATGGCAGACTAGGCAGAAGGACTGCACAGACCCTCTTCAAAAAAGAAAAGGAAAACCAATTGACACAGACACAGAAGATAATCTTGGACAGCTAAGGCTTGAGGGGAAGGATACAGAAGTAGACTAAACCCCAACTAGCAGAAGAATTTGCGTGAAAATACCAAAACAGGAGACTTACGGAGCTGCGGTCTGGCAGGGACCTGAACGCCACTGACAGCACAAATGGCTTGGA
>NW_006943537.1:0-1090 GCF_000298275.1 Orycteropus afer afer | reverse complement strand
AAAAAAAAATTCTGGACAGGTCTGGGCAGGGCACCCAGGCTCCATGGGAGCATACAGATTGGGATGGGGTTCCTGCCAGCCTACAAGGTGGGTGGGAGTGAGGGCTGCAGCTCCATTCACCGAGGATGTGGGGTATAAGAGTAACAAGGGAATGTCACACCTTTCTAGTAGTCCATTCATCCAGGATGTCTTTGTGGTTCCCAGGAAGTGGAATCTGTTCTTAAGTCCCTGGAATCTGGGAGAATGGAGCTGCTTTAAATACCCAAAATGGTCAAGCCACTAGTAAACATTCAAAATGGCTGCACTCTCAGGGTAGGCAAAAGTCCACAGCTCAGCCTGCCTTCCTCTTCTCTGCTTCCTCTTTTATTCCCCAGCAACCAGAGAAGTCCTCCGTGCAGTCCCTGTTTAGCAGAGCTGATTTTTAGGTTAATTCTTAGGTCCTACCACCACTCAGCAATATCTAAGCTGTCTGTGCCATCAGGATTGCTGCCAGACCACAGCTCTATATGTCTCCTTTTTTGGTATTTTCATGCAAAATCTTCTGCTAGTTGGAGTTTAGTCCACTTGTATATCCTTCCCTTCAAGGCTGAAGGGTCCAGGATTATCTTCTGTATCTGTGTTAACTGGTTCCCCTTTTCTTTGTTGAAGAGGGTCTTACAGTCTTTCTACCTATTCCACCATCTTACCAGAACTCTTAGACTTTTTTATTTTTATTGGTAATTTTTTCATGATTTGTTCAATTTCTTCTTTGGTCATATATCTGTTCAACTTTTCCACATCAGTCTGTGTTAGATTAGGTAAGTAGTGTGTTTCTAGAAACCTGTCCATTTCTCCCAGATTTTTGAATTTGTTGGAGTACGGTTCTTCACAGTATCCTAATATTATCCTTTTTATTTCAGTTGGTTCTGTTGTGATTTGCCCACTTCATTTCTTATTCATGTTATTTGTTTTCTCTCCCTCTTTTCTTTTGTTAAATTTGCCAGTGGTTTGTCAATTTTATTAATCTTTTCAGACAACCAACTTCTAGTCCAGTTTTTTTTTTTTTTTTCCTATTGTCTATGTTCTGTTCCACTGATTTCTGATAGAATCT
>NW_006943536.1:0-1091 GCF_000298275.1 Orycteropus afer afer | reverse complement strand
CAAACAAAAACTCAAACCACATAAACAGGAACAAGCACACTAAAAAGGAAATGCAATAAATGAGGAAAAAATTTCAAAATAATGAAAAAAATTTTCAAAATATCTTTTAAAAGGTTAAAAGAAAGATGAGGAAAAGAGAAAAAAAAAAAAAAAAGCCACGCTATCTGGGGAAAGAGGAGTGAGGGAATAGAGCAAGAGTAAAAGAATGTTGTTGTTGTTGTTGTTATGTGCCGTCAAGTCGGCCCCGACTCATAGCGACCCCTCCTTGGGTTTCTGAGGCAGTATCACTATGGAAGTAGATTGCCCCCATCTTCCTTCCGAAGAGTGGCTAGTGGGTTTGAACCGCCAGCCTTCTGGTTAGCGATCAAGTGTCTTTAGGCACTACGCTACCACAGCTCCTCTCACATACATAAGAGGTAATTAAAAAATACCATGTTTGTGTCAGGTACACCTTCATCTTCAAGGAGATATCTTTGCTCTTCAGCACTTGAAAGAGGTCTTTTGAAGCAGATTTTCCCTATGCAATATGTCGTCTGATGTGTTAACTGCTGCTTCTATTTGTGTTGATTGTTGTTGTTGTTGTTAGGTGACGTCGAGTCATCTCTGACTCATAGCAACCCTATGCATAGCAGAATGAAACACCGCCTGGTCCCATGCCAGCTCCATGATCCTTGCTATACTTGAGCCCATTGTCACAGCCACTGTGTCAATTCATCTTGTTGAGGTCTTTCCCCTCTTTCATTGACCCTCCAACTTACCAAGCATGACATCCTTCTCTGGGGAATGGTCACTTCTGACAATATGACCAAAGTAGGTGAGACGAAGTTTGGCTAGTCTCGCTTCTAAGGAGAATTCTGGCTGCACTACCGCCAAGACAGATTTGTAAGTTCTTTTAGCAGTCCATGGTACTTTCATCATTCTTCTCCAGTACCACATCTCAAAAGCACCAATTCTTCGGTCTTCCTTATTCCTTGTCCAGCTCTCACATGCATATGAGGCAAATTAAAATATCATGGCTTGTATCAGACGCACCTTAGTCCTCAAGGAGACCTCTTTGCTCCTCAGTCCTTGAAAGAGGTCCTTTGCAGCTG
>NW_006943535.1:0-1101 GCF_000298275.1 Orycteropus afer afer | reverse complement strand
GGGCAAAGGAGTAGAATTGATGCAATGGAAGACAGAATTTATGAGATTGAAGACAAATGCCTGAATACTTCTTTGGAAAAGGATCAATCAGAAAAAGATATAAACAAAATGAAGAAAGCCTAAGGTTCATGTGGGATACAATCAAAAGGAATAACCTACCTGTCACTGGAATTCCAGCACAGGAAGAGTAAAAGAAAACCACTGAAAAAATGGCTCAAGATTTGTTGGAAGAGAACTTCCCTGATATGATGAAAGATGAGAATACATCCATTCAGGAAGTCCCACGAACCGCAAACAGGAAGACCCCAAAAGAAAATAACCAAGACATATCATCATCAGACTACTATTGGAGTTCCAGCAAGATGGCGGACGAGGCAGGACTGCACAGACCCTCTCGACAAAGAAAAGGGAAACCAATTGACACAGACACAGAAGATAATCTTGGACCGCTGAGCCTTGAAGGGAAGGATGCAGAAGTAGACTAAACCCCAATTAGCAGAAGAATTTCCGTGAAAATAATAAAAAAGGAGACATACGGACCTGCAGTCTGGCAGGGACCTGAACGCCCCTGATGGCACAAACGGGTTGGACAATCCCAAGTAGTGGTAGGACCTAAAAATTAAGCTAAAAATCACCCTGCTAGCCAGGGAATGAACTGAGGACTGTGCACGGTGGCTAGGGAACAAAACGGAGAAGGTGAAGAGAAAGGTGGGTTGAGCTGTGGACTTTTGCCAGTCCAGAGGACGCCACCATTTTGAAGGTTTAAAAAGTGGCTTGACTGTTTTGACTATTTTCGATATTTAAAGAGACAGAGCTCTCGCAGATTTCTGGGGCTTAAGAACACATTCTGCTTTCCAGCAACCCCAAGGACACTCGGGGCCTGCCAAGACTGAAAAGGTATGACATTTTTCTTGTTACTACACCTATACCTGCTTGGTGAATAGAGGTGTGGCCAGCCCCACTCCCACCTACCTTCTGGGCCCAAAGGAACTCCATCACAGTCTGTGTGCTCAGATGGAGCCTGGGTGCCCTACTCAGTCATCCACCGATTTTTTGTTTTCTTTTTTTTTTTCTTTTTTGCTTTCTTTTTCCCGGTGATTA
>NW_006943534.1:0-1100 GCF_000298275.1 Orycteropus afer afer | reverse complement strand
TTGAACCACCAGCCTTCTGGTTAGCAGTCAAGTGCCTTAGGCACTATGCTACCAGAGCTCCTGGTTTTTGGACTACATGGAGCAAATGGCTTAATAAAGAGAAAATTTAATCTCATTTAACAGTGTCTTTATGAACCCACATAGCTTCATGCACATATCGTTTACATTACAATGCCCTGAAAGCTCTTCATTGCTACTGCTTTACAAGGGTTGTTGCTGTGAGATAAATGTTAAACTCCTTGCTTTTTGGCTTAAGGACTAATGGGAAAATCAAGTTAAACCCTGCAGACATTTTGCCTTTTACACTATTAAGATTCATAAAATGGAGACCTGAACAATTGCATTATTACCAACATTTGGAAAACGTTCAACTATATTTGGTTTCTGGTCCCAAGCAATCCAAGTTTAAAAAATATTAAGTAAAATTTTTTTTTCTTCCATAAACAGAAAGTTCCCTGTCCCTGAAAAGTAGGATTCTTTCTTATGTATTTTTATCATCTCTCACAGTGTATAGAGCCCATTTTCATAAATTCCTTTTTGGGAATTTCCTAAGATTTATATCTGAACTGCATGAGCATTGATGGCCTACGTGAACAAGGAGAAGTGAATAAGCACATGTATTTGAACATAAAGTTTGTTGAGGGAAAAGAATGTTTAAAGACAAAGCTAAAAAGATGGTTGTTGGTTGCTACTAATTTATAAAGAACCTTCCATATAGTAAGGCAGAGTCCCCAGGTGGCACAAATGGTTAAGAGTTCATCTACTAGCCAGAAGATTGGTAGTTTGAACCCACCCAGAGGCACCTTGGAAGACAGGCCTGGTGATCTTCTCCTAAAAGATCACAGCCTTGAAAACCCTAGGGAGCAGTTCTATTCTGTACATAAGATTCCAATGTTATGAGTTGGAATCAACTCCATAGCATCTAACAACAACGATATAGTACATTTCACAAATCCTGGATTTTTGAGGAAGAATGAAGACAAGAGACCAGTTGGGAGCATATTGCAAAACAAGCTAAGTGTAAAGAGTAATTTATACATTGCAGATTACTGGCCTAGTTCTATGTTGTTCATCATACCTGTGTAAAACGTTTCAGGTAG
>NW_006943533.1:0-1136 GCF_000298275.1 Orycteropus afer afer | reverse complement strand
CTCTGGTGTTATGGTGCCTAAGGCATTTGACTGCCAACCAGAAGGTTGCCAACTTTCTGGTTGGCAGTTCAAACCCACCAGCTTTTCTGCAGAAGGAAGATGGGGTAATCTACTTTCATAAAGATTTACCACCCCAGAAACCCAATGGGGCTTGCTATGAGTCAGACTTGACTCAATAGCAGTGAGTTTTAATGGCTAATGATCATGAGCATTTCCTCATGTGTTTGTAAGCCACCTGTATATCTTCTTTAGTGAAGTGTCTGTTCATGTACTTTGCCCATTTTTTAATTGGATTGTCTTTTTTACATTAGGTGTTGAAGTTTTCTATAAATTTTAGAGACAAGTCCTTTGTAGAATATGTCATAGCCAAATATTTTTTCCCAATCTGTAGGGTTCCCTTTTTATTCTTTGGAGAAGTCTTTCGATATACATAATTTAATTTTTAAAAGTCTTTCAATACACATAATTTAATTTAATTTTTAGTTTTTCTTCTGTTTGTGCATTTTGGGTTATGCTTGCTAGTTTATTTATGCCATAGATTATGGCTCCTAGGTGTACCCCTATTTTATCTCTGACAAACTTTATGGTTTTGGGTTTTACATTTAGGTCTTTGATACATCTTGAGTTCCTTTTTGTGTATGGTGTGAGGTATGGATCTTGTTTCATTTTTCTGCAAGGGGATGGATGGATCTATTTCTGTATTCTTAATTCTATTCCACTGGTCTATCTGTCTATTGTTGTACCAATACCACACTGTTTTGATTACTGTGGCTGTAGACTTTGAGACTGGAGAGTGTGAAACCTTCTACTTTTTCTTCTTCAGCAGTGCTTTGCTTATCTCCTCCCTTTCCACATAAAGTTAGTGATTAGTTTTCCCATGTCCTTAAAGAATGCTGATGGAATCTAGATGAGGATTTCCTAGAATGCATAGATTGCTTTGGATCGTATCGACATTTTCACAATACTCCTCTCCATGAACATGGCATGTTCTTCCATTTATGTAGGTCTCCTTTAGTAGTGTTTTGTAGTTTTTTTTTTTTTTTTTTTGTATAGGTCTTTTGTGTCCCTGGTAACATTTATTCCTAAGTATTTTATCTTTTTGGTAGCTATTGTAAATGGTTTTGTTTTCCTTATTT
>NW_006943532.1:0-1040 GCF_000298275.1 Orycteropus afer afer | reverse complement strand
CCAAAATACAGAAAAGGATGGAATCCTCCGTAACTCATTTTATGAAGCAAGAATAACCTTGATACCAAAACCAGGCAAAGACATCACTCAAAAGGAAAACTACAGACCAACATCCCTCATGAATATAGATGTAAAAATCTTCAACAAAATACTAGCCAATAGACTCTAACAACGTATCAAGAAAATCATTTATTATGACCAAGTGAAGTTCATATCAGGTATCCAAGGATGGTTCAACATTACAAAAACAATCAACATCATCCACCACATAAATAAATCAAAGGAGAAGAACCACATGATCACATAATTGATGCAGAAAAGGCATTTGATGAGATCCAAAACCCATTCCTGACAAAACTCTCAGCAAAATAGGAATAGAAGGGATATTTCTCAACATAGTAAAGGGCATCTATGCAAAACCAAGAGCCAACATTATTCTCAATGGAGACTAAAACCATTCCTCTTGCAAACAGGTACCAGACAAGGATGCCCTCTATGACCACTTCTATTCAACACTGTACTAGAAGTCCTAGCCAGGGCCATAAGGCAAGACAGGAAAATGAAAGGGATTGAAATTGGTAAGGAAGAAATCCAAACTATCCTTATTTGCTGATGATACGATCCTATACCTAGAAAACCCAAGAGACTCAGTCAAAAACCTACTAGAACTAACTGAGATTTTAGCATCATGGCAGGATACAAGATCAACATCCAAAACTCAGTTGGATTCCTCTACATCAGCAAAGAAATTGCTGAAAAATAAATAAGGAAATCAATACCATTTACAATAGCAACCAAAAACATAAAATACTTGGGAATAAATTTTAACAGGGACACAATAGAACTGTACCTATAAATAACTACTTCAAGAAACCGTAAGAGATCTACATAAATGGAAGAAAATCCCATGCTCATGGATAGGAAGATTGAACATTGTGAAAGTGTCAATTTTACCCAAAGCAATCTATACATTCAGTGCAATCCCAATCCAGATACCATAAACATTTTTTAAAGATTTGGAAAAACCAATCACTAACTTT
>NW_006943531.1:0-1132 GCF_000298275.1 Orycteropus afer afer | reverse complement strand
AATTGAACACTGAAGGCTTTTGAAAAAACAAACAAACAAACAAAAGAAAACCCAAATAAATAAAAGAACCTTTGTTGTTGTTGTTGTTATGTGCCGTTGAGTCGGCCCCGACTCGACCCCTCCTTGGGTTTCCGAGGCAGTATCACTACGGAAGTAGATTGCCCCATCTTTAGACATACAATATATTTGTTTTGGTTCTTACTTTTTCAGTAAGATTTTGCCACGTCTATTGACTTAAATAAGAGCAATTTATGTAAATTATAAAAGATTCATGTAAAATACATAGAATAATTTGTTTCTACAAGTCATTGAGGGAGCTCTGGTGGTGTAGTACCTAAGGCATTTGACTGCTAACCAGAAGGCTAGTAGTTCAAACCCACCAGCCACTTCTTGGAAGGAAGATTGGGCAATCTACTTCCATAGAGATACTGCCTCAGAAACCGAAGGAGGAGTGCTATGAGTCAAATCAACTTCCACAGTGGTGATTTTTTTTTTTTTTTACGAGTCACTGACAGTTCTTGAGTAAGACTATTTCAAAAGGGAAATACAAGAAGCTCAGACAAACAATAGGTATTCTGTAAATATCCAGTAAATATTTGCTGAATGAATGAAGAAATTGTGATAGTCTAGATACAAAATTCATGAGTAAGCCATGCACAGGGAGAAAGCTTAGAAGTCAGGAATGCATAGGAAAGACAGACACAAGGAAAAGGTAACTACAGGGAAGAAGTGGGAAGAGAACTGTCACAATGTGACGACTGTAATCAAATACCATGAAACAAAATGTTTATGAACTGTTGAATGGAAAACGAATTTGCGCTGTAAACTTTCACCCAAATCACAATTAAAAAAAAAAAAAAAAAAGAAAGAAACGAGTATTTCAACAAATTTACACCCAAAATCATTCATATTTTAAAAATATCAATTCTTTCTAACAGGGAAATTCTAATAGGAAAACCACTTATTTATTTATTTTTTGGAGTGCTCCAGGGGCTGTTATTATCACTGTTCTTCTATAGTAATAACTATGCTTCATTGAGATTCCCATTTGTTTTTAAACTATTAGATACTGAGTTTATTGTTGAGTTTACTGATCAGAGATAATGTTTGGTACCTAGAGACAAGGAAAAAT
>NW_006943530.1:0-1105 GCF_000298275.1 Orycteropus afer afer | reverse complement strand
AAACCCACCAGCCACTCCTCAGAAGTAAGATGGGGCAATCTACTTACATAGTGATACTGCCTCAGAAACCCAAGGAGGGGTTGCTATGAGTCGGATATGACTCAACAGCACATAACAACAACAACAATGGTTAATGACCGCAAGCATTTCTTCATGTGTTTGTTGGCTGCCTGAATGTCTTCTTTGGTGATTGTCTGTTTGTGTCCTCTGATCACTTCTATTATTTTTTTCTGCTTGTTTTTAAACTGGATTATTTGTCTTTTGGTTGTTGATGTGCTGAACTTTTCTATAAATTTTAGAGATAAGTCTTTGCCAAGGTTTTTTTGTTCCCCAGTCTGTAGGTTCTCTTATTCTTTTGGTGAAGTCTTTTGATGCTTACAAGTGTTTAATGTTTAGGAGGATCCAGTCATCTAGCTTGTCTTCTGATGTTTGTGTGTTTTTAGTTATGTTTGATAATGATTTATGCCATGCATTAGGGCACCTAAATTTGCCCCTATTTTTTTCTTTATGATCTTTATAGTTTTAGGTTTTACATTTAGATCTTAGATCCATCTTCAGTTAGTTTTTATATATGATGAAAGATATGGATTGTGGTCGTTATGTTTTTATGTAACCTTGGCTGGGCATGGTTGAGTGGCTGGGAAGCTGGTGATAATTATTCCCCATGATGAGACTGGCAACCAAGTCCATGGTGGGATCTACCAAAAGCAGCTGAGTAGCTGCCTTTGGGGTGTGGTCTGCTACCTGTATATAAGGAGAAGCCTTGGGGATAGTCTCTAGCTTATGGCACCTTGAACCCTGCATGTAGCCGAGTCATTGTTCAGCAGCCTGCCATGTTCTGCTGACCTTGGGACTTATAATGGACTTGAACTAATGGCCTGCCATGTGATTTGGTAACATCGGGACTGTGCCATTTTATTTGTCGACCTTGGGCTTGTTAGCCCCAGCAACCAGTAGCTGCCTGAGTGAGGAAATCCCTCTAGCTTCTGTGGGCCGGGAGCAAGAGGCAGAGCTGAAGGCCAAGGTCGAGGGGCTTTCACACAGCCCCTACAGCCTGGCACTTTGAACTTGGACTTAAAGCCTCCAAACTGTAAGAGGATAAACT
>NW_006943529.1:0-1141 GCF_000298275.1 Orycteropus afer afer | reverse complement strand
ACAGCAGTTCACACACACTTTGTCTCATGACATTGACCACAATTTACCACAGTGCCACAGCTCCCCTCCCATTTCCTCCTGATAGTTACCTCTTCCCTGTGCCCATCCCCCATGCAGTCCTGCCCCCTGAACTGTCTCTCGGTACATAAGCAGCCTTTCTTTCTAGGAGACAATTTTTATTGAGCTACAGAAAGGCATGTGATATTTCTTCCTGAACTACTGAAGACTAATATAAGGCAGTCTAGATCCATATATCTTGTGTGTAGAATCCAGGGGACAAAAGCAGGAGATGATAGAAAAGGAGCTATGGAGGTACGCATAATGTGGGAAAGATGTCTTTGTGTGTTTGCTTCTAGACACAATCTACATTTTCCATAAACCTCAGATCTAAGTTTTTGATATTCTAATATTTTTTCTCCAATCTTTCTAACTGCTAGTTCTACTGAGCAACTCTTTGCTCACTCTCCTTTAGTGGTTGTGCCTTTCATCTCTTATAAATCTTCTGACCTATGTAGCTGAAAGGCATTTTCTGGGATAAACTATCTGGTAAATTTTATTTGGAATTTAAAACTTGTTTTCAGTCATTACCCCAAAGGCTGTCACTTTTAAGAAATATAAGAGTAGGTTGGCACTACATTCTGGGCACAGGACTTCAAAAGAGGATCAGTGAAATAGAAATGCTGAGTAGGACTCCAGTGAATTGGATTTTCTTGCTATATTCCTCCATACAGACTTTTTTGGTTCCTTTCAGTAACCTCGAAATCATCTGTTCCCCAAGCCTCTCCTTCCTCATTCAGCATGTATTCATTTATTAACAAATCTCTACTGAGTTCCTACTATGTGTTCAGAACTGAGGATATAGCTATGAATAAAACACACATGGTTGCTTCCTTCACAGAATTCATAGTCTAGGAGTATTGATAGAGGATTGCCAGTATATAGAATATTAGTAGAGAAACATTAAAAAAATTATTCTAAAAAATGCATAAAACTGAAGACTATGGTAAAATATTATAAATAAAAATGGAAAAAAAAGTTCCTGGAGAAAACTTATCTGTGTCTTGTATATTTTTACAGTGCTACCATCATGACTTGGTTCTGGTCTTCCATCTTTACCTAAGATTTTTTTTTTTTTTTTTTT
>NW_006943528.1:0-1136 GCF_000298275.1 Orycteropus afer afer | reverse complement strand
GAAATCTGCTCCCATAAAGATTTCAGTCTATGAAACCGTATAGGACACTTCTACTCTGTCTTACATGTTCACTATGAGTTAGAATCAATTTGATGGCACACAATAAAAACAACATGTCACTAATAGGAGTCACTGAGTGACAGAAATATTTAAGCACTATACTAATCAAAAGATTTCCAGTTTGCATCCACTCAGAGGTGCCTAGGAAGAAAGATTGGCAAGCCACTTCTGAACAATCAGCCATTGACTACCCTATGGAGCCCAGCACTACTCTGATACACAAGGTTCACAATGAGTTGGAATTCACTTGTGAGCAGTGTTTTTTGTTTTTGTTTTTATGTCACTCGTGCTAACAGAGCTCTGGCCCTGGAAGAGCTCATGGCTTAGTTGAGACAACCACAGTCTAGTGAAGTGCTGTGAGGAGTGGGCTAGACGGAAATCCAAAGTGTGTAATAGATGCACAGAGTAGCATCTAGCCCAGCCTGGAAAATCAGGAGAGGCAACAGCAGAGGTGAGTCCTGAAAAACTGGTAGAAGTTAGTCAGGTGAATCAGGGAGGTAGGGTGGGAGAGAAGAGGTGTGTTTCTTTTTATTTCCTTTCCATTTAAGCTATAAAAATGTTCTTCCTCTTGTTAAATAGAGGTTAAGGGAATTCATGAAAGACCTTGGGCGTGAGAGTGACATGATGATGGGGCAAGTGAGAGCGAAGCCAAAAGCAGCAGCAGAACCAGTTCTGAGGCTCATCTCTTGCTCTCCTCTAGCAGGAGCTGCCTGGCCAGAAAGCCAAAGGCTTAGCATGTGATGACACAGCAGTAGGGGTCCCTGCTTTCCCTAGGATCTTAATAAGAACCACATGACTGAGGGTTCACCAGAGACCTCAGTCTGGAGCTTTTGAGGCCTGATCTCTGCCCAAGGGGAGCCCTCTTGACTGACAGCCCTTTAGGGTGTGACCAAGGAGAGATCAGTGGTAGTTTAGTAGTAGAATTCTTGCTTTCCATGTCAGAGATTTCCGGCCAATGCACCTTATGTGCAGCTGATGATTGGTTCAAACCCACCAGCCACTCCTCAGAAGGAAGATTGGGCAATCTACTTCCATAGTGATACTGCCTTGGAAACCCAAGGAGGGGTTGCTATGAG
>NW_006943527.1:0-1081 GCF_000298275.1 Orycteropus afer afer | reverse complement strand
GGAAGTAGGATTGCCCAACCTTCCTTCTGGGGAGTGGCTGGTGGGTTTGAACCACCAGTCTTCTGGTTAGCAGTCAAGTGCCTTAGGCACTATGCTGTCACTTTTCTAGTTACTACTTTTTATAGTTAGCATAAGAGAGGAAATGAGCTACATACAATAGCCAACATTTGTTTTTATTTATTTTGAACTGGACTAGAAGCTTTATGAAAGCAGAATCATGGCTAACTCATTCTCCATTTTATCTCAGCTGCCTACTATTGTGCATGGCACACATTAGCAGCTCAATAATTATTTCTAAATGAGTTGCTGTTGTTGTTATGTGTCATCAGGTCAGACCCGACTCATAGCGACTCCTCCCTGGGTTTCCGAGGCAGTATCAATACGAAAGTAGATTGTCACAGCTTCTTTCTGAGGAGTGGCTGGTGGGTTTGAACCACCAGCCTTCTGGTTAGCAGTCAAGTGCCTTAGGCACTACTCTACCAGACCTCCTTAAATAATGTCATGAAAGGGTGAACAAGACATGTTGTTGTTGTTGTTGTTATGTGCCTCGAGTTGGATCCAACTCATAGCAACCCCTCCATGGGTTTCTGAGGCGATATCACTATGGAAGTAGATTGTGCAATCTTCCTTCTGAGGAGTGGCTGCTGGGTTTGAACAGCCAGCCTTCTAGCAAGCAGTCAAGTGCTTTAGGCACTATGCTGCCAGAGCTCCCCTTCTAAATGAGTAAGTGATATCAAAAGGAAAGAAATTTGAAAGTAGGAAAATGCTTTACTCATACCCATCACTATAAAATATACAAAAAGCAGTGATAAAGACAAAATACGAAGAAAATGCCTGTAATAATAAAGAAATAGTCTTTGTGCAGTAAGCGGGAATGAATATAGTATAAGGCCAATAGCTGGTCACACCCTGTATACTGTGGTTGGTTGTTTTATCAATATATACTAACTTTAATGGGTAGACAAAAATTAATCTCCCAACCATACTCCAACAATTTTGAAAGCCTAACAGAAGTGGACAAATTTCTAGAAACATGTTACCTACCCAAACTAACCTAATCTGAGGTAGAAAATTTGAACAG
>NW_006943526.1:0-1078 GCF_000298275.1 Orycteropus afer afer | reverse complement strand
TGGGTGGGCCTGAGTTTCCTCTCCTCAACTAATCCCTTCAGCTGACTGCTCTTTTCTCTGGCTTCCTGGCTTTTAATCCCTTTTCTCCTGCTCTTCCCGCTTGCTACTTTGGGCGTCTCTGAGTTGTCTCTCCTCACCTGTAAGCCTGGGGCTGACTGCTCTTCTGTCCGGGTTCCTGGCTTTTTATCCCCTTCTTCCTGCTCTTCAGCCTGCTGCTCTGGGTGGGCCTGAGCTGCCCCTCCTCACCTAATCCCTTCAGCTGACTGCTCTTCTCTTTGGCTTCCTGGCTTTAATCCCCTTTCTCCTGCTCTTCCCGCTTGCTACTTCGGGCATCCCTGAGTTGTCTCTCCTCACCTGTAAGCCTGGGGCTGACTTGAAAATTACAAGATATGAAATACTTTCCCATTCAAGACAGATGATTGTTTGGAGGCATATATATGTATACATACATACATATATATACATGTATATATTTTTTGCCCTCTTTGCAAGTGCATAACAATTTCTAAGCCAATTCTCAAGTAGAAATAATGGAAAATACCCTAGAATATCCTTCTACCATGTCAAAGGCTAAAGTCTGTGCTGACTACTATTGCCTCTTTCATCGTTAAAGTTTGTCTCCCTTAGGACTGTGGGAAAGAAGGTCCAGCACCAGTGAAGCCTATGGGGAAAGTAAAGTGAGTGTTGAATCAACTCTGCCTTGATAATTTCCTCTCAAACCCTCTATTACATAAATGAAGTGTTCTGGGGAACACCATTATTTATTGCTCCTTCAGCCCTAATCCTTAGGAAGAAGGAACTAGAGGATACTACTGGGAAGAAAGGAAGAAATGATGTGCAAAAATGTTGAATTGCTAAATGAACACAAGCAGAAGTGCTGTCTTAATATCTACCTTCGTTGCCATGTCTTTCTCTTCTCCTCATCCTCTTCCTCCTATCCTTTTTCCTTCTTTTCACTTTTTTTTCCCTAAAGTATTCTTCAAGGATTTTTTACTCTAATGTGTTTTCTTTTCTCACCATGCAATGTAAGCGTAATGCCTAAGGCACTTGACTGCTAACCAGAAGGCTGGCAGTTCAA
>NW_006943525.1:0-1137 GCF_000298275.1 Orycteropus afer afer | reverse complement strand
TGGACACCTGCAGCAGACCTGAATGTCTGGCACCCAAGTAACTTCACACTGAGGACTCTTGGCCCTACTGAAGGACTATTGTTAATGACTGTTTGGGACTGTGAAATGATTGGGAGGGGGAAGTTGTCCTCTCAGTATGATTCATAGTGACCCCCATTGGGTTTCTAAGGTGGCAAACCTTTACAGAAGTAGATTGCCTCATCTTCCTTCCATGGAGTGGTTGATGGGTTTGCACCACCAAGCTTCTGTTTATCAGTCAAATGCCTTAGCCACTGTGCCACGAGAGCTCATTTTATTTTACATAGTACTTTTTTTTAATACACTTATTTATGATTTCTTTAGACTTGATTCCTAAAAATGGAATTTCTAGGCCATTAAAAAAAACCTAAAAAACCTCACTTCCGTTGAGTTGGATCCAGCTCATAGCGACCCCTCCTTGGGTTTCCAAGGTGGTATCACTATGGAAGTAGATTGCCCACCCTTCTTTCCAAGGAGGGGCCATAGAGTACACATATTTCTAAAGCACTTAGTGCAGATTTCCAAAATCCATTCTCCAAAATTTAATTTTCATTTCATTTCACTAATAATTATCCTATTACGTTCCAGGGCCTATTATTACAAAGGCACAGAGTTACAATCCTTGCCCTTAAGAGAAACTAACAGGCTGGTGGGGGGACAGACACGGGCTCTGAAATAAAGCCCACTTAAAGAAGCAAGCAAACAAGTGCCAAAGCGATGCAGCTTGGCTAGCTCAGAGAAAACAAATGGATTTGTCTTCCCAAGGAAATTCCCTAAACTGTATGTGGAGTTTTATTTAAAAAAAAAAAAAAATTATGGGTTTATTGCTGGCTGTTAACCACCAGTTAACATGAGCAACATTGTTTTGTCATGAGTAGGAGGAGAGAGTCAGGAACACCCTTGGAGTGAGGGCCAACTCTTGACATTTTAAAGAGGGAGGGACAAGGGGCTGAGAGGGGAATGAGCAGCATGCTAGGTTGGAAGTGTGGACCAGCAAGCTCAAGGCTTTAGGAATGGGCGGGAAGTTTTTGAGGAAGGACCTAGGCAGCATATTCCACATGGTCCGGTGAAAGGGTTGATACATTATTTAAACATCCAAAAGGATCCATTGAGCAACCC
>NW_006943524.1:0-1137 GCF_000298275.1 Orycteropus afer afer | reverse complement strand
TATATTGAAAATTACATTTCAATATTTTTGAGTCAATTTGAATTGATGATCTTGTTTCTCTCAATAGGAGACACTGTAATTTACACACACTCACATTTTACCAAGCATAAAATCCATCTTCAGGGTCTGGGCCCTTCTGATAACATGACCAAGGCACAAGAGACAAAGTCTGGCCATTCTCAATTCTAAGGCGCATTCTGGCTGTACTTCCCTCAAGACAGATTTGTTCATTCTTCTAGTAGTCTATGGTACATTCAATAATCTTCACTAACACCATCATTAATCCTCAGGTTCATTAAATCTCAGCAAGACTTCACAGGCTGAGGCAAATGAAGAAAATAAAGCATGTGATCAAACAAAACAGAAAGGAAGGAGTGTCTCAGATCATAGGTTCAAGACGTGAAAAGGTTGAAGAGAAGTGAATGAAAGCCAGTATATATGAACAACTCTAGAAGTCCCATCTAGTAATCATATAGTTTATATGTATTTCATATATATTTTTAACTCTCAATAAACTTTAAATTATTAAGGATAGATGTTATTCTTTATTTTTCATCCTATCATAAACTACCTACAATGTGTTAGAAAACAACTGTTTTCCCCTTCAATATTGCTTTGGTCAGAGTGGTGGTCTCCACAGATGCTTCATCTAAGCCCTTATAGGCATCAGTTTCAAGTGGGCATGTAACTCACTTTTGACCATTAAAATATCTACTGGGAGCACCTGAAAAATAAATAATTGATCCTAAATAAGAAAGTCAAGGAGCTCTGGTCTCTTCTCTTTCTCTGCACATTATTGTAGTTGGATATGATGCTTGAAATTGATACACTGAAATACAGAAAGTCAAACTGAGGAAAAGGACAAACTTATGTTTTACTTTCCTAGTGCTGTCATAACAAAATTACAAGTGAGTGGCTTTAAAGAACAAAAATGTATTTTCACACAGTTCAGAAGGCTGTTGTTGTTGTTGTTGTTATGTGCCGTGGAGTCGGTCCCGACTCATAGCGACCCCTCCTTGGGTTTCCGAGGCATTATCACTACGGAAGTAGGAATGCCCAACCTTCCTTCCGAGGAGTGGCTGGTGGGTTTGAACCGCCAGCCGTCTGGTTAGCAGGCAAGTGTCTTAGCCACTATGC
>NW_006943523.1:0-1137 GCF_000298275.1 Orycteropus afer afer | reverse complement strand
GCATAGTGGCTAAGACACTTGCCTGCTAACCAGACGGCTGGCGGTTCAAACCCACCAGCCACTCCTCGGAAGGAAGGTTGGGCATTCCTACTTCCGTAGTGATAATGCCTCGGAAACCCAAGGAGGGGTCGCTATGAGTCGGGACTGACTCCACGGCACATAACAACAACAACAACAACAGCCTTCTGAACTGTGTGAAAATACATTTTTGTTCTTTAAAGCCACTCACTTGTAATTTTGTTATGACAGCACTAGGAAAGTAAAACATAAGTTTGTCCTTTTCCTCAGTTTGACTTTCTGTATTTCAGTGTATCAATTTCAAGCATCATATCCAACTACAATAATGTGCAGAGAAAGAGAAGAGACCAGAGCTCCTTGACTTTCTTATTTAGGATCAATTATTTATTTTTCAGGTGCTCCCAGTAGATATTTTAATGGTCAAAAGTGAGTTACATGCCCACTTGAAACTGATGCCTATAAGGGCTTAGATGAAGCATCTGTGGAGACCACCACTCTGACCAAAGCAATATTGAAGGGGAAAACAGTTGTTTTCTAACACATTGTAGGTAGTTTATGATAGGATGAAAAATAAAGAATAACATCTATCCTTAATAATTTAAAGTTTATTGAGAGTTAAAAATATATATGAAATACATATAAACTATATGATTACTAGATGGGACTTCTAGAGTTGTTCATATATACTGGCTTTCATTCACTTCTCTTCAACCTTTTCACGTCTTGAACCTATGATCTGAGACACTCCTTCCTTTCTGTTTTGTTTGATCACATGCTTTATTTTCTTCATTTGCCTCAGCCTGTGAAGTCTTGCTGAGATTTAATGAACCTGAGGATTAATGATGGTGTTAGTGAAGATTATTGAATGTACCATAGACTACTAGAAGAATGAACAAATCTGTCTTGAGGGAAGTACAGCCAGAATGCGCCTTAGAATTGAGAATGGCCAGACTTTGTCTCTTGTGCCTTGGTCATGTTATCAGAAGGGCCCAGACCCTGAAGATGGATTTTATGCTTGGTAAAATGTGAGTGTGTGTAAATTACAGTGTCTCCTATTGAGAGAAACAAGATCATCAATTCAAATTGACTCAAAAATATTGAAATGTAATTTTCAATATA
>NW_006943522.1:0-1134 GCF_000298275.1 Orycteropus afer afer | reverse complement strand
CTTCTGCCTAGTCCGCTATCTTGCGGGAACTCTTTTTTATGTAGATCTTGTGTCCTTCCACTTTGCTGAATCTTTCAGTTAGTTCCAGTAGTTTTCCTCTTGAATCTCTTGCTTTTTCTATGTACAGGGTCATTTAATTTGCAAATAGTGATAGTTTTAATTCATCTTTGTCTATTTGGATGTCTTTTATTTGTCTATTGTTCTAGTTACCTAGTGCTGCTCTGACAGGAATATAACACAAATGGAATGCCTTGAACAAACAGGAGTTATTCTCTTACAATTTGGAAGCTTTAAGTTCAAGTTCAAAGTGCCAGACTCTAGGGATGGGTGAAAGCCCCTCGACCTTGGGCTTCAGCTCTGCTTTCTGCTCCCAGCCCACTGAAGCTGAAAACTTTTCTTCACTCAGACAGCTGCTGGCTGCTGAGACTGACAAGCCCAAAGTTGACAAGTAAAAAGGCACAGTTGCAATGTTACCAAACCACATGACAGACCATTAATTCAAGTCCAAGGTCAGCAGAGAATGGTAGGCTGCTGAACAGCGACATGGCTACATGCAGAGGTCAAGCTTGCCATAAACTAGAGACCGTTCTCCAATGTTTCTCCTTATATCCAGGAAGCAGACCACATCCCTAGGGTAGCTACTCAGCTGCTCACAGTAGATTCCAACATGAAGTTGATTGGGAGTCTCATCATGGGGAATAACTACCACCAGCTGCCAGCCACTCAACCAGGCTCAAGCAAGTTGACATAGAACCTAACTACCATGTCCATCTTGCCTTATTGCCCTGTCTAGCATTTTCAATACAATGTTGAATGGAAGTGGAGATAGCATGCATCCTTGTTTGGTTGATGTTTCCTAGGGGAATGCTTCAAACCTCTCTCTATTGAGAATAAGGGTGTCTGTTGGTTTTGTGTACATGTACTTTATTGGGTTGAGAAATTTTCATTCTCTTCCTATTTTGCTGAGATTTTTTTTTTTTTTTTTAATAAGAAATGCATGCTGGGTTTTATCAAATGCCCTTTCTGCATTGATTGATATAATCAACTGGTTCTTTTCCTTTGTTTTATTTATGTGGTGGATTATGTTGATTTTTTTTCTAATGTTGAAACATCCTTGCATGTTGTGTTGTTGTT
>NW_006943521.1:0-1086 GCF_000298275.1 Orycteropus afer afer | reverse complement strand
AAGAAGCTGGTACAATCTTAACATATATAGTAGCATAATATTCAGAATATGGGATGGCAGAGTTCCACTGTATGCTGGGAATATGTGGTTTGTTAAGTTTGGGGTGGAAAATTTTAAGAGTGTTTGTTTGAACACACCAACCACTCTAGAGGAGAAAGATGAGGCAGTCTCCTTCCATAAAGATTTACAGCCTTAGAAAATGTATGGGGAAGTTCTACTCTGTCCTATAGGGTCAGTTAGAGTCATAACCAACTGGATGACAGTGGGCATTTTTATTTTTTAATCTCCAAATAAGGTTAAATGAGAATTAAATGTAAGAATTAAATGAGAAAATGTACATCACTTTTTAATATGTGTTCAATAGAGTTAGTAAACACTTTTTACTCTTATGAAATTTGACTCCAAAAAATCACCAAAGGAAAAAAAAAACCCAAACTCACTGCCATGGAGTTGGATCCAACTCATAGTGAACCCTTCTTGGGTTTGTGAGGTGGTATCGCTACAGAAGTTGATTGCCCAATCTTTCTTCGGAGGAGTGGCTGGTGTGTTTGAACTGCCAGCCTTCTGGTTAGCAGTCAAATGCCTTAGGCATTATGTCACCAAACGAAATCATCAGCAGGTCTTGAATAATCATATTTCAAAATTACATAAACATAAAAGTACTCTAGTGTAAGCAGCAAAGAGTCAGATGCTTGGACAATTTAGATTCTTCAACCTAACATGAACAAAGTGCAAATATTACCTAGCATTCAGAGCTTCATGTTCATTTTTATTCAAAGTGTAGATTGCAAATTGCCTAGGATGATAAGAATAATGTAGAAGTAGGCAAGTCCTATTTCATTTTCAGAATTATGCCATTTGAGTAGAAAGACAAGAGAAGAATGCATTCAGAAATAATATAAAATTTATACACATATCATATCTATGTGGGAGCTCTGGTAGCATAGTGGCTAAGACACTTGCCTGCTAACCAGACGGCTGGCGGTTCAAACCCCACCACCCCCTCCCCGGAAGGACGTTTGGGCAATCCTACTTCCGTAGTTGATACTGCCTCGGAAACCCAAGGAGGGGTCGCTATGAGTCGGG
>NW_006943520.1:0-1036 GCF_000298275.1 Orycteropus afer afer | reverse complement strand
TTGAACCACCAGCCTTCTGGTTAGAAGTCAAGTGCTTTAGCCACTATGCTACCAAATGATAGCAAACACTAATTTCTGGGGAGAAACATAGGTCAAAAGGCAAGAAGATCAGGTATATGTAGGTAAATGGGAATATTCCCATGACCATACATAGGTTGAGCAGACAATATTCGTACATGTATATTTGTATGTGCTATAAAAAATATGCATATGCCTGCAGTACAGATCTAACAGACGACAAAGTTAGTATAACTTCTAAACCACAGCTAAACACATTGAGGGAGTGAGTCATTGGGCCTATGTTCTCTGGACCATGGTGTCTGGGGACATTGAATTCAATTGGCACAACATAATACACAAAAATATCATTTTTTCCTCTTACTTTTGTGAGTACCAGTGGGATCTCAAAAGCTTGGGAGTGGCCATTTAGGATACAAATATTGATCTCTCTCCACCCAGAGCAAAGAAGAGTGAAGAAAATTCAACATACATGGAAACCACTATTCCAAAGGACAATTGGGCCACAAGAACTTCAGGCTATAAGCTCTGGGACCAGAAGAACTAGATGGTGCCCAGGTACCATGACCAAGTACTCAGAAAGGGATCAATATTGGAGATCCTGGATAGTGTGAGAGAAAAATGTGCAACAACAACAACAACAACAAAGACCAGGATTCCTGGTCAGACAGAGACTGGTTACACCCTGTAGACTATGTCCCTGTTCTTCCTTGTAGGCTGTAATTGCATACAATCCTGTGACTAACTTTCAGCCAAACAATAGACTGGTCTAAAAGCTGAACAACTACCTGGGAGATCCTCTCCTTAGAACAATCAACCACTGGAGATCAGAGAGCAGCATTTGCATAGGATCAATATAGTGAAGCAGGAATGCATTAGCAGAAGAACACAGGGAAAGGGTGACCACAAGCAGGAAGTTGGAGAAGAACTCTTAAATTGTGGGGATTGCACTCAGTGTCACAAAACAAAATTTGTATGAAAGGTTGAATGCAAAATGAATCTGCTTTGTAAAATTTGA
>NW_006943519.1:0-1110 GCF_000298275.1 Orycteropus afer afer | reverse complement strand
TTCTTGCGTCCTGCCTTGCTGGAGGGTATAATTCAAATCACCACTTTTAGCTTCCTTGAGTGTATACCTATGAATCTCCTGGGAAGGTTCACCCTCCTCTTGCTCCAGTTTTGTGTTTTGGCTCATCCTCTTATCACCCCTGGATTTGGGACAGCAGCCATCATCTGATTTGCTGATTGAGGTTCTTCTGGCCTCAGGAATTGGGAGGATCCTCCAGACCTACTCATGGACTGGGACTCGTCAGCATGACAGCCTCCACCACTATGTGAGATGATCCCTTGGGTATCTGTGAATTCTGTGAGGCATTACAGTGAAATACAGAACCCTAAGATGGGGGGTTCCATAGTGATACTGCCTCAGAGGAGGAGTCAGCTGCAGAGATCCAGGTGAGGAGAGGGAACCCAGGCACGCCCAAAGCAGCAGGGTGGGAGAGAGGGAGAAAGGAGAGGAAAAGGACCAGGGACCGGAACAGATGAGGAGTCAGCCACAGGGATCCAGGTGAGGAGAGGGAACCTAGGCACACCCAAAACAGCAGGACAGGAGAGAGTGAGAAAGGAGAGGAAAAGGCCCAGGGACCAGAACAGATGAGGAGTCAGCTGCAAGGATTCAGGTGAGGAGAGGGAACCCAGGCACACCCAAAGTAGCAGGATGGGAGAGCCAGAGAAAGGAGAGGAAAAGACCCAGGAACCAGGACATACACGGAGTCAGCTGCAGGGATCCAGGTGAGGAGAGGGAACCCAGGCCATGCCCCAAAGTGGCAGGGCTGGAGAACAGGAGATAGGAAAGGAATAAGCCTGAGGACTGGGACAGAGTGAGGAGTCAGCTACAGGGATCCAGGTAAGCATGGTAGGAGAGGTTTCCAAGAGGGAGACAAACTTGTCTGTCAGTTTGTCCTACTGTGGTGATGTGTTGATGTGAGTCTTGAGGCAGAGCCACTAATGTTTCAAACCCAGCAGGGTGCACACGGTGCTCAGGTATCAGTGCAGCTTACAGACTGAGACAGACTAGGAAGAAGGAAGAGGTTGTCCACTTCTCAAAGAATTGGCCAGGGAAAACCTTATGAATAGCAAAGAAACACTGTCTGATACATTACCACGCAAAGTTATGAAT
>NW_006943518.1:0-1137 GCF_000298275.1 Orycteropus afer afer | reverse complement strand
CCTCAGGTCTGTTTCCTTTTACCTACCTTCTGCTTACCTCTGGGGCCTGGTTCATCCCATCTAGGTGGAGAAATGGATAAGAGATAGGAGAGTTTCTCTAGGAGGCTGAGAAGAAGACTAGACTAAAGATATAGAAGTTTCTCTAGCATCAGTAGAGAAAAGAAGATGGAGTGCAGCCCACTAGTGTAAGGATAGCTGGGGCCTGCTCAGCTGCTATAAGCCTAGGGCAGGACTGTGAAGTTCTTCTGGTGTCTTGTGTACCTCCTGGCCCTCAATTAGTGCCCCTGCTGGTAGAGTGGATAAGGCTTGCAATGGAACATGAGAGATCATTTGTGCACAGCTGCATTAGCTTTCATGGTATTCAATGTCCTACAGCTTTTCAAACAAATGCCAGTAGCTAAAGTTCAAACTGAAGATCTATAGTTCATGTTTTCTAATATACTTGACATTTTAGCTTGTATTTAATATTCTGATAACCTAACCTTTTGCTTTTTGACATCCTGGAACAAATACCTATGATTCCTATATTATTTTTTACTTAAGATAAAGTGACATTTTAGAATTAGAATTTTTCTACCTAAAGGGACTTCAGACCTCATCTAGATAACCACCCTCCTCATTTTATAGATACAAAAATTGAGATCCAGATAGGTTAATAACATGTTTAAAATCAAATTGATAATTTTACAACTTTCCTTTCTCTGAGAAGTATTAGTGGGTGGTCAAAGTCATATAACTTGGGTAATGGCTGAGATGGGACTAGATATCAAAATTAGAACTGATTTCATCAGTCTACAAATTTCTACTCTTCTACATGGTCTATTCTGAAGGTTCTCTGTTAAAAAAAAATAGTGCTAGTAATAATAAAAATCATTGATTGTTAAGGCACTTTAAGGTTCTCAGATCCAAAGGGATATTTTTATTCTGTGTATGGTCCTACTTTATAAACCTCTAGTTTATTATAAATAGCATCAGGGGTAATATTAGAACACAGGCCTGTTAGAAACTTAGCAGATATTTCCTCAGTGTAAAACCAGTATTCTTAATTTAAACTCTATGTATTTTTAATGTGACAAATTTAGAATCCATAAACATACTTGTCTCTAAGACTCAATATACCACCGGTTCACAAACTTT
>NW_006943517.1:0-1137 GCF_000298275.1 Orycteropus afer afer | reverse complement strand
ACCATTCCCTGGAGAAGGATGTCATGCTTGGTAGGGTGGAGGATCGACGAAAGAGGGGGAGGCCTTCAACAAGATGGATTGATACGGTGGCTGCAATGATGAGCTCAACTATAGCAGGGATTGTGAGGCTGGCGCGGATCAGGCAGTGTTTCGTTCTGCTGTGCATGGGGTCGCTATGAGTCGGAAATGACTCGACGGCACTTAACAACAACAACAACAACAAGGGTTAATCTGCCTCTGTTTATTTTAGAGATTCTGAAATCCTATTTGTGGCAAGAGAAATGGAGTCTTTAAGACCCAATGGCCATCTTGGTTCTCTCAATTCTTTAGTTTCAAATGCACTTCCAATAAAAGATACCACCAACCCAAACTCCTTGGTCCTTAGATTTTCCTTTTCCAAGAGCTACTCATGAATTGAAAGAAAAACATCAGGGCATAAAGGGATAGACCTTTTATAATTTCTTAGTCAGTGTTCCTTATTCCAGCTTTCAGCCCTGCCATCTCTTCTCATAATAAGATATGAGGGAGACAAGGTGGCAGGCAATCCAGGGGATAAATAATTGTTATTCTATCTCACATCTTCAGTATCTCAGAGTCCATCCTCCAAGAGAATGTAGTTACCACTAATCTTCTGAAGACACAGGACTATATTCCATGGCTCAGACATGGAAAAAATATGACAACTACTCTGTCTCTTCATTTTCTGCCCTTTACTTATGTCTCTTGAAACAAATCCCTTATAAGTCTAATTGCCAAAAATCCATGAACTTTTCCAAATACTCATCATACATAATGTCTCTTCATAATATAATATTGAACAGCACAGTCCCTGGGACATAGTAGGAATTTTATAAGTAAAGAAACTCTCTTTCCTTGGTTTTCAGGTTATTAAAACCCATATTGAGCCTTTGGTCATTTCTCTGATCCATTTTTCTTTATCTTCTTCCAATCTCCATATGTAAGACTTCTTTAAATTCTCATCATTATCATTTACAAGATATGGCCAAATCTGTGTCACCAATCCCATCTCTTCTCCTGGGCACAGAAGAAGACTATGTTTTCAGATTTTCACAGAAATTAGGTTTAGGTTTGCAATGGTTATATGACTGTTTCTGACCAGTCGATTGTGGGTAAAAA
>NW_006943516.1:0-1137 GCF_000298275.1 Orycteropus afer afer | reverse complement strand
GATTCTTTTCACATTTCACAAAACACCTTCAGTGTGCTCCCTCAGAAACACAAGCAGTAGCCCCTCTTTACAAGTGTGAGCTTAGCTTTGTGGGGCTTCTCCCTGAGCACTTGAAGGGAACACCCTCCTACGAGCAGCTCCCATGCAGGTACAAGAGCCAGCGCTTCAGGGCCCCTCTGATTTTTCTAAGCTTGATGACCCACATTCTCCCTGTTCTCCAGCCTTCAAGGTGTGGTAGCTACTTCCTGCAGTTGGTTCTGGTGTTACCTCAGTGTGCCCTTTCTGCTGTTTCGGTCCTCCACCTCCTGCTTAACTAGGTGCCATAGGGTGGATTTTCAACTCATAGTGACCTATGTGACAAGAGTAGAACTGCCCCATAGGGTTTTCCAGGCTGAGTTCTGTGGTGCAGTGAGTAAGGGATTTGGCTGCTAACCAGGAAGTCTGTGGTTCAAGCCCACCAGCTACTCCCTGGGAAGAAGATGACGCAATCTATTTCTGTAAAGATTCACAGCCTTGGAAAGCCTATGGGGGTTGCTATGAATTGGAACAGACTTGATGGCAGTGGGTTGCGTTTGAAATCTTTATGGGAGCAGGTTGCTAGGCTATTTCTCCCATGGAGCAGCTAAGTGGGTTCAAATTGCCTGCCTTCCAGTTGGCAGCCGAGTGTTTAACAGATGCACAGCCTGAGCTCTCACCTATGTATGTCAGTATGTGTGGGTTTGTGTGTGTATATATATATATTTTATAAAACAAACAGTTGTCATTGAAATGACTCCACAAAAAGATTGGGCGGGACTGTGCACATAAGGTAGTGTGGCTCACCAAGGGGATGGGGGAGCTTGCTAATAACACAAAGCTCATGGCACCCTTGGGTGGGTGGGACCATGCAAATAAGGTGTATGGGAGCCTAACATGAGGATCAGCCAGTTTTGCCATCCCACTAGGCTTAAAACAAGCCATCCCAGAGGGGGAAAGTGGAACTGATTACCACCTAGAGGAAGAGATGGGAGCAGAACATGTCCTTTGGACCTGGGGTCCTTGTGCTGTGAACCTCCCTGACTCAGGAAACAGAGAGATCTCTAACACTGGAGGGATGGCAAGGCGAGAAGTGGTGGCAGAGAAATGGTAGCAGTATAA
>NW_006943515.1:0-1119 GCF_000298275.1 Orycteropus afer afer | reverse complement strand
GTTTCCCTCCCTCTTCCTCCCCATAGTTACCTCTTCCCTGCCTTCCCTCCATGCACTCCTACCCCCAAGCCACCCCCCTGTGCATACACGGACCTTCTATTCTCCCATGGTTGATCACTCCAAAGAGTGCATCTACCCATTGTAAACGTTCAGCTCATATGCTTGTCTTTTCTTTGGCTGGAAGCCACATGTGTGGGTTTAATTCCACACCTGAAGGGCAGCTAGGGGCCATAGTCTTTGGTTTCATCAGACTATATCACACCAGCAAATCTGGTACCTATTTTTTTTTTTTCCAAATGATTTTGAATTTGTTCCACATTGTTCTTCCAATCTATCCGGGGTATCCTACATAGATCCCCGTCTAAGTGTTTGACAGTGGTAGCTGGGAACCATCTAGTTCTTCTGGTCTCATAGTTGTATAGGCTGAGGATCACATGGTGTATCAGTGGCTTGGACTAATTGTTTCCATGTGTCTTTGGTTTTCTTCATTCTCCTTTGCTCTGAATAAGGAGAGACTCATCATTGCATCTAGATGGCCACTTGCAAGATTTTAATATCCCAGTTTCTACTCGACAAAGTAGGAGGTGGAACAATGTTTTGTGTAGTATGTTATGCCAATTGAGCTTGATGTCCCCTGCAAATATGGTCCTGAGCCCACATGTCCAGCTACTCACTCCCTCTGGGTAGCTGGCTGTGCCCAAGAAGTGACTACAACCCCTTGTCAGCTCCACTATATGCTTGGTAGTTCTTACAGAATATAGCAATGCACTTGTAGAAACATTGTCTGCCAACCCTATACATGGTCTTGGGCACACTTGCCCCTGCATAGACATTCTAATAGTTCAGCCTGTCCGCCCATCTATCCACCCATATATCCATGTTTGCCTTCACTGACAATGCAGTACTGTATGTGCAAAACAGTTCATCTTTTTTGTCTGTACCTCCCATGTACCTCTCTATGTCTTTCTCTTCTTCAATGCCACTGTGTTGATCACTCGCATTTGGTACATTTCCTTTCTCTTCACACAAATCAATACTTGTCTTTACCTGTCTAACAGTGTTCCCTCCCCTCCCCTCCCACTCCTGGTAACCAACAAAGAAAATTTCCTTCCATATATA
>NW_006943514.1:0-1137 GCF_000298275.1 Orycteropus afer afer | reverse complement strand
CCTCGGAAGGAAGGTTGGGCAATCCTACTTCCGTAGTGATACTGCCTCGGAAACCCAAGGAGGGGTCGATATGAGTCGGGGCCGACTCGACGGCAAATAACAACAACAACAACAGTTCATGGGATCTTAGACTCCAATATTCAACAGTGGTTTACACTCAGAGAGTCTGACAATACGATTTTTTGAAGGTGACACTCTTTGCTCTTTCAAAGGTTATAAAACAGCTTTTTTTTTTTAAACTCTGCACTTAATAGTGTGGTTTTTAAAATATAATTCATCTAAAATCCATTTGTGAAACATTTATCAAGTAATTGTCCAACATTGCTTTTATTTTCATGCTTCATTGGAACTCCAATCATACACACTACTCATTCAACACATCTTAATTGAGTCTATTTACACTCTTAAAAAAAAATGCATCTCTGTGAGTGTCATTTAGGCTACTAAAAATGAGAAATGTGTTTTCTAAAATGCTCTTTTAAAGTATGTGCTCAGAAAATCTGGAGACTTATACAGAAATAAGTGATTATTAAATAAGTGACTGTTGCAATTATTAATACCTAGATCACAAATATCTCTATTAACATCAAGTGCTAATTATCCATCTCATTGACTCAAAAACACTTGAAAATTATATCACTGAAAGAAATGTTATGTAGAGGACAGTAGATGTGGAACACATGTCAGCCAAATTGCTGATATAAATACATATTTTATTCTGGTGGTATATCCTAGCTTTTTTTACAGTGTTAAGGGCAAAAACATAAAAACTAGTGTAAATCAATTAAATCATTTTTATTTTTTAAAATCAGACATTTGTCAAAGTGCTTGCTAAAGGAAATATTTCTGTATGTATAATGAATATATTTTAAGATGTAAATAAATAAATATGTATTTAATAATTAATAGATACTATACCTATGATTTTAATTGGAGAGGTATTGTTGAATCTAATATGTTTGAAACCACTGATAGAATTACTATTACTGTGCAAAATGCTTTTGCTGTGCCCTTGTCTATCAAGTACAGTCAAGCTATTTTGGTTTTCAAGCCATAGTAAAATCATGGAAGAATTTTGCCCCCATACATAATAGGTAGCATAGTGGCTAAGGCACTTGACTGCTCACCAGATGGCTG
>NW_006943513.1:0-1119 GCF_000298275.1 Orycteropus afer afer | reverse complement strand
AGCTCAAGTTGATTCATATCTGACGTTCACTTTGGCACTGATTTCACCCATATTTTTCCATGTTGGCCTGAATACTAGAAATGAACTATGTGTAATTCTATATGCTTTTGGGGCCTTAGTTGTACATGTTCTTTGACTTCTAAAATGCACCTCATTGACTTTGCGAAGTATATCATAAGCTTTACTAATTTAAGAAACAGAAAAAGTAAAATGTTTTTATAGTCCCATCACTAAAAGAAATCCAGATATCTGTACAAATAATGTAATCTGTTTCTTATTTATTTGGAAAAGCAAAAACATTAATCATTAACAATAAATATTTAAAATATAAAAATAAAAAGCACAATACATAGTATGTCATTTCATTCCTCAGGGCAAGAAGTTACTTCTTTCTTCAAAGAAAAAGAAGTGAAAAGATTTTATTCACTCATTCATTTATTCTTCTAACAAGAACTTGCTAAAAGCTTACCAAGAATTGTCACTAATGTGTTAGACCACTCTATTAGATGGATTAGCACAGTGGCAGCACCAATAAACTCAAACAGCAATGATTGTGAGGATGGCACAGGACTGGGCAGTGTTTCATTGTGTTGTATATAGGGTCATTGTGAGTGGGAAGTTCACAGTACCTAATGACAACAATTATATCATCACATTTCCAAATACATACAATCAAAGATCAAAAGTGTGCTGAGATAAGAACATAGGACCTAACCTCAAGAAATTGTAAATCCACAGTAAAAGGCATATTTGGGGAAATCTTACTATTTTATTTCTTATATCTTCTGCTGCCAAGAAATTATTTGGGAGGCCAAATACAAAAAACTGACTACCATCAAGTCAATCCCAATTTATAGCAAACCTTTTGGACTTTGGAAGCACTATCTAAGAAAACATGATCCATAATCACTTTTTTTTTTATTATTATTAGGATTTGGGTGAAGATTTACAGAGTAAATTCACTTTTCATACAGCACTTCACATATACTTAGTCTCATGTCATTGACCAAAATTTACAATGCAGCAGCTCCCCTCCCACTTCCTCCCCATAGTTACATCCTCCCAGTGTCCATCCCTCCATACTCTTCTGCACCCTGAGCTATCTCCCTGTGCATAAGC
>NW_006943512.1:0-1123 GCF_000298275.1 Orycteropus afer afer | reverse complement strand
ATTATTTTTCAGTACTTTTCCATAAAATATTTATTACCAATTTATATCCTCATTTCTAAAAATCACCAAATGAGTTCTATTGGGATCATTTTTAAAAGCTCATATCCATCTTAATCTATAATGAATATGCCATGACTAGGAGTTTCTAGGTTTGCTGATACCTAAACTACATCCCTCTTTATGAAGACTTGGTTGTCACAAGGAAGACAAAGGAACAAATTTTCTTATTATAATTGAATTTCCATTGCAGGGAAATGATCTTATTTTAGATTTAGGCACTTACTCTTAGTCACAGATAACCTTATTGTTAGCACAGGTTAATTTTATTTAGATTCCTGTTGACACCTTTCCTCCTAACATTTTTGGAAATCACTCATTAAACTAAATTCAACACAATATTCCACCCTTGGGGGAGCTCTGGTAGCATAGTGGCTAAGGCACTTGACTGCTAACCAGAAGGCTGGCGGTTCAAACCCACCAGCCGCTCCTCGGAAGGAAGATGGGGTAATCTACTTCCGTAGTGATACTGCCTCGGAAACCCAAGGAGGAGACGCTATGAGTCGGGTCCAACTCGATGGCACATAACAACAACAACAAACACTGGTAAGGAGTCCTGGTGGCACCATGGTTAAAGCACCAGTTCAAACCCACCAGGCACTCAGTGATTGATAGAAAAATGAGGCAGTCTGTTTCCATAAAGATTTACAGCCTTAGACACCCTATGGGGGCCATTCTGCTCTGTCCTGTAGTGTTGCTATGAGGTGGAATTGACTTTATGACAGTGGATTTGATTTGGTACCATACTGGTAAAATGCCCTGGTAGTGCAATGGTTAAGTACTTGTCTGCTAACCAAAAGTAGTTCAAACCCACCAGTGTTCCTTGGAGGTGGGATTGAGGAGGGGAAATATCTAGTAGTCTGCTCCTATAAAGATCACAACCTAGGACACCCTATAGGGCAATTCTACTCTGTCCTATAGAGTTGTTATTAGTAAAAATCACCTCAACAACACAAATTAACACCACTACCATACCAGTATACACTAAATAATTTTATGGTGATTTATTTTAATATATTACATTATTAAAATGATTTATCTGCTTGATTTAAAACATTATTTTTCA
>NW_006943511.1:0-1138 GCF_000298275.1 Orycteropus afer afer | reverse complement strand
AAAAAAAAAAAAAAGGTTTGGGTTGGGGTGTGTGTGTGGATGTGTGGGTCTTTTTTCTTTTCTTATATTGAAAATTTTGGCTCTACCGACATTATTTGCTTTATCTTACAATAGACACAAAACGTTTTCAAAATTACAGTTACTAATGTTAGTTATGGGAGCTCTGATGGCATAGTACCTAAGGCGATTGACTGCTAATCAAAAGGCTGGTGGTTCAAACCCATCAGCCGCTCCTCAGAAGGAAGACTGGGCAATCTACTTCTGTAGAGATACCACCTCGGAAACCCAAGGAGGGTCACCAAGAGTTGGAATCGACTCGACAGCAGTGGGTTTTATCCTAAATACGTCATATAAGTAGGATCATACAGTATTTTGTGACTGGTGTATTTCACTCAGCATAATTCTTCTTCACTGTACTATCCAAATTGAAGACTAAAGCATGGTTACAATGACGATAAAAAATAGCAAGAAGATTTAACTATAAAGGTGTCAGGAAAGGCAAATATTACAATCAGGAGAAATTTGAATCCCATTTCTTTCATCCAGATTTGATTGATCTTTAACTCAAAGATTTGTATTCTAATTCCTCACAACTATATATATCTATAGATACGTAGATATAGTGATATATCAGGTATATAGATACAGCTATGGGAACTCTAGTAGCGTAGTGGCTAAGGCACTTGACTGCTAACCAGAAGGCTGCCGGTTCAAACCCACCAGCCACTCCTCGGAAGGAAGTTTGGGCAATCTACTTCTGTAGTGATACTGACTCCGAAACCCAAGGAGGGGTCCCGATGAGTCAGGTTTGACTCAACGGCAAATAACGACAACAACAACAACACATATCCGGATATAATACTAGTCTGTCCAGTTTCTTTAGCATTTTCTACCCTCCACTGATATGAGTCAGTGGTGGTCTGAAATATACGACCCTCCCAACTCTCCCACGGGAATGGGAATTATCATCCATTTTTAAGCCAACTTAAAAATGGGTTTCTGAGTATTTGTCATTAGCCCAAGACACTGCAGAGAACACTTGCATCCAGACTTCTTGTGGTGCCAAGTTCATACTTTTGCCACTGTAAAATATATCCGGATATTGATTTTGGTTCTACAGACATTATTGATGTTGATA
>NW_006943510.1:0-1131 GCF_000298275.1 Orycteropus afer afer | reverse complement strand
CTTTGGCCAGGAATCAAACCCAGGCCTCCTACATGGAAGCCAAGAGTTCTACCCACGGGGCACTCTCCAGTTCACAAAGCTCATTCACAAGGCACTTCCTATCTCATTTAGGGGTGTTGGGGCTGGTGGCCCTCATGATCCTGGAGTTTACCTGACCGGGGTGCAGGGAGGGAAACAGAGGCTGAAAGGAACAGTCACTCCCAATTGACAGCAGGGCAGCGGAGAGCAGTGTGAGGACCCTGTCACAGACTCCTTGTCCAATGCTCACGCCAGGGTGGCCTGGTCGCCCAGGGATGGGAAGCTTTGGTGACACTGGCCAGTGGGGAGGTGAGCTCATGCTGGACGTGCCGAGGGGCAGGGTTAGAGACGGTGAGACCCCTGCTGTGCAGCACCCCACTGCAGTGGTGGTTGCTTCACTGCTATTGCTGGGGTTGTTACTGCAGTTGTCGTGGTCACGGTTGTATTATTACTGTCATTGTTGTCATTGTTGAGAGGTGGTTATTGTGGTTGTGGTGGCGGAGGTGCTTTCTGCTATTACTGTTATTGTTGTTGTTGTTGGAGGTGGCGTTTTTATTGCTGTTCCTGTTGTGGTTGTTGTTGTTATGGTGGTGGCTGTAGGGTTAGTGTATGGTTATTGTTGCTGTTGTGGTTGTTGTTGTCGTGGTGGCTGTAGGGTTAGTGTGTGGTTATGGTTGTTGCTGTTGTGGTTGTTGTTGTCATGGTGGTGGCTGTAGGGTTAGTGTGTGGTTATGGCTGTTGCTATTGTGGTTATTGTCATGGTGGTGGCTGTAGGGTTAGTGTGTGGTTATGGCTGTTGCTGTTGTGGTTGTTGTCATGGTGGTGGCTGTAGGGTTAGTGTGTGGTTATGGTTGTTTTTGTTGTGGTTGTTGTCATGGTGACTGTAGGGTTAGTGTGTGGTTATGGCTGTTCCTGTTGTGGTTGTTGTTGTCATGGTGGTGGCTGTAGGGTTAGTGTGTGGTTATGGCTGTTGCTGTTGTGGTTGTTGTTGTCATGGTGGTGGCTGTAGGGTTAGTGTGTGGTTATGGCTGTTGCTGTTGTGGTTATTGTTGTCATGGTGGTGGCTGTAGGGTTAGTGTGTGGTTATGGCTGTTGCTGTTGTGGTTGTTGTCA
>NW_006943509.1:0-1079 GCF_000298275.1 Orycteropus afer afer | reverse complement strand
AACTAAAAAGAGAAAAATCTGCATGGGACAGTGCAGGACATCCCGGCTCTATCGGAGCACACAACCTGGGATGGAACTCCTGCCAGCCCAGAAGATGGTTGGGAATGAGGGATGCCCGCCCGCACTTCCATTCACCAAGAGGGTATTGGGTATAAAAGTAACGAGGGGAATATTGCACCTTTTCAGTCCTGTGTGTCTGATATGTCCTTTCTGTCCTAGGCAAGTGGAGCCCATTCTTAGGTCCCTGGAATCTGAGAGAACACTGTTGCTTTAAATAACCAAAATGGTTGAACCACTTGTAAATGTTCAAAATTGCTGCTCCCTCTGGACAGCCAAAAGTCTGCAGCTCAGCCTGTCTCCCTCTTCACTGCTTCCCCTTTGCGCCAGCCACCAGTGCAGTACTCTGTGTGCAGTCCCTGGCTAGCAGGGCCAATTTTTAGGTTAATCTTTAGGTCCTAACACCACTTGGAAATATCCAAACTGTCCGCGCCATCAGGATTGCTGACAGTCTGAAGCTCTATGTGTCTTCCTTTTCACTGTTGTCATACAGGTTCTTCTACTACTTGGAGTTTAGTCCACTTTTGTATCCTTTCTTTCAAAGCTCAGGGTTCCAGGATTATCTTCTGTATCTGTGTTAATTGGTTCCCCTTTTTTTTCTTAAAAAGGATCTGTGTAGATTGTATACCTATTCCACTATCTTACCAGAACAACCTGATACTGATTATGTCTTTCAAGTTGTACACCCATTCTTACATTCGTTTTCCAAACTGTTCCTCCTCTCTGAGCACAAACTCATTGTTCCCTAAGGTTCCTGTGTAATTTGTCAGGTTGTTGTTGTCAATTTGATCTCATATAGATAGTTCTTAAAACACCATAATGCTCAATGGAGACATTCTTTATTAGTTAAGCTAAACTATTGTTTGGTTTTAAGACTTCATGGGATATTTTTGGTTTAATGTTTATGATTATCTCAGGTATAATCTCAGCATAGGTACTGAAACAAGGCGGGCTTGTGCTTACTCACTGACCTGCACTGAACACTTTCCCTTGTTACCCTCCCAAGAGGGATCGGGTCTCCG
>NW_006943508.1:0-1137 GCF_000298275.1 Orycteropus afer afer | reverse complement strand
GGGCACAACTTGGGCCCTACATAAAACTGAAAATACACTAGCTCCATTTACATCTGATGTAAGTGAAGAAAACAAAAATATTTGATGCACACATACAAAGAAGAAATATTTGTAACAGTTACAGTCTTCACTTTTGTAACTGGTCACATGGTCTTGGTTGGTATTTAGAACTACCTGCTACCACTACTCACTGTGTATTCCCTTTGCCCTCAGCAAGCACCTCAGCTGGCCATGGCTCTATGCCTCATGGAGTGACTCAAACCTTCATTCTTAAAGGGTCTGGGCCATCACTATTCATATTGGGATTGGGTTGCTGTACTTTTCCATTAATCACAGGGCATGGTAGTATTAAAATACATCCTAAGGAATCTCCTGTATGTCATAAAATTCTTCTTTACCTCCATTATACAATATCAATCCAATTTTTTCTTGATAATCAGGATTAATCACACTAGCCAATACAGTAACTCCTTTTCTTTGTTGATCCAGAGACATAAGGAACCCAAAGGACCAGGAGGCATTCTTAACTTCCAGTTCAATAGAATCAGTGTTGTGTCTCCAGGTGGGACCATTCCTCTCTTTGGAACTATGACCCCCAGATCCACAAAGCATAAGGTTGCAGGGATGGAAGCAACAAGTTTGTGAATGGGTCACTAGAGATAAAGGTGAAAAAGATAGTACTGATATTGGTAAGTTCTGATAGTGTCTTCCCACAGTTAATACGTAGGCAGATTCGATACTATAAAGATATTAATTCTACCCAAATTTATCTAGTGCCAACATAATTTAAATAAAATTTCAACAGATTTTTATGAAAATTGACAGATTGTTAGTGAAATTGATATAGAAGAACAATGAGCTGAGAATAATTAAGACATTTCTGAAGGAGAAAAATACAGTCAGGAAAATTATCTTAACACATATCAAGAATCACCACAAACTGTAATTCAGATAGTATGTCATTGCAGCCAGATAGACAAGACGTCGGTCAAGGGAGATAAAAGGGACAACTGGATCTCTCCAGTATATCCTATCCTCATTCCTCAAAGCTTTTATCAATCCTTTAAGCCTTGTTTGAAAAGATTTTCTGTTAATTATTTTATTACCTGTTTTGCAGTTAAGAAAAACTGAGGCTCA
>NW_006943507.1:0-1138 GCF_000298275.1 Orycteropus afer afer | reverse complement strand
CAACTTGAGGCTTCAATGTTTTCTTTAGTTCCTTCAGCTTGAGAAATGCCAAGCATGTTCTTCCGTTTTGGTGTTCTACTCTACATTGTCTTCTCAAGCTACCTTTGAAATCATCTATTCAGGTCTTCTACTTCATCATTTCTTTCATTTACATTAGCTACTCTACATTCAAGAGCAAGTTTCGGAGTCTCTTCTCACATCTATTTTGATCCTTTCTTTCCTGTCTTTTTAATGACCTTTTGCTTTCTTCATGTACAATATTCTTGATATCATCCCACAACACATCTGATCTTCAGCCTTTATTGTTTAATGCATCAAATCTAGTCTCTAAATTCAGGTGGGTTATACTCAAGATCTTACTTTGGCTCTTGTGGACTTATTTTAATTTTCTTCACTTCAAGCTGAATTTGTGTATGAGCAACTGATGATCTGCCCCTGGCCTTGTTTTGATTGATGATATTTAGCTTGTTCATCTTCTCTTTCCACAGACGTAGTCAATTTGTTCCTGTGAATTCTATTCAGTGTGGTCCACGTGTACAGTCATTGTCTATGTTGAAAAAAAGGTATCTGCAATAAATAAATCATTGGTCTTTCAAAATTCTATCATATGATCTCTGGCATCTTTTTTTTTTTTTTTTTCCACCAAGAGCATATTTTCCAACTACCCCTTTTCCTTTGTTTCCAAGTGTAAAAATGGCATGGGTGTGGTGACATCTGATCTTTTCTAACTTCACAAGTGGGGAGAGGATCAAGATCAGTAGATCAAGGTGATTTCTATGAGGTGGATGTCAGACATGCCTCCACCCTCCAACCTTTTAACCAATTTTGTCACCAACCATCCCTCCTATAGCATTCCCTATTTTTCTACTGGGTTTGATAATTCACTGCAGTGGCCACACAGAACTCACACACAGTACTCATGATTATGAGATTTAGTAGGGAAGTAACAGGTAACAATTCAGTATCAGAAATGACTCAGGATACAGATACTCAGTCAGTACAGCCTCTTCTCAGTCATGCTGCAGGCATGCCTTTCTCTGGCCTTGGCTTCTGCCCTGCTCAGGCAAGTGTTACAAATCTCTTTTAGCTCTGCAAGTAGGTATCCAGAGAGGTACCCCACTCCACTAACAAACCTCCT
>NW_006943506.1:0-1079 GCF_000298275.1 Orycteropus afer afer | reverse complement strand
TAGGATTGCCCAACCTTCCTTCCGAGGAGTGGCTGGTGGGTTTGAACCGCCAGCCGTCTGGTTAGCAGTCAAGTGCCTTAGGCACTATGCTACCATAGAGTTATAGTAAAGTTCAAATTAGACAAAAATGTAAAGGATTTGCTGTAGTACAAATGAATGGTACTCATTATCCTTAGACTATGTACACCCCTTCAATCCTCTGAATGCAAAATGCCTTTGTAATGAAGGTTATGTGCTGATGTCTTCAGAATTATTTTGGATAAATTAATTTATACACATGAAAAGTCTAATAAAAATAATTTTTAAAACTAAGGCTTTTACACTTTTGGACTTATGATGAAGGAATTACTGCAATATAATTAAGTATAGAAAAATGACATATGTGGACATCGAAGATAACTTGGAAAACTATGAAAAATATTAAAGAAAATAGAAATGTCCTAATTATTCTTGAGAGTTTTATTCATGTTCTTCTAGATTAATACTTATGTATCTGTATGTACAAATTACATGCATAAAAAATTATATTGTCTTGCAGTTTTGTTTCCCATTATCTGTACAATATTGTCCATTTTTTAGTCACTTAAACTTTTGAAGTGAATGTGGTCTCAGCGCATGGGCAAAATCCAGACTGTCACCTTATAGCACTTTTGGACCTGGGAAGCTGTAAATTCATCATGCTAAAAACCTACATGCAGGGATATATTGTTGGTGGTAACCTTTAAAACTTTTGAAAATCCCAATTTTCTATGATCTGTCAACAAACATTAATAAATTATATCTATTCAAATTTTTTTATGTATTTCAAAAAATGATTGTCTTCACCATCATTTCTATATTTTTATTTATATAAGTTTCTACATTTAGGTTTCCTTTTAAAAATTATATTTTGCCATTTGTGTGTATTTTCTTTTCTTTCTATGTTTAAAATGAATGTAACATCTGTTTTAGGATTAAAAATTTTATTACATCCATTATTTGATAAGTATTGATTGATTTACTCAGAGCCTCTACATGTACATCTACATCATTATGTTTCTCTACTTTCTTAATTTATTTTAAAAATATCCCCTATGTAT
>NW_006943505.1:0-1130 GCF_000298275.1 Orycteropus afer afer | reverse complement strand
ATAAAATTATATATATATATATATGTGTGTGTGTGTGTATATATATATATATATATATATCCTTCTATATATTAAATCAGCAACAAAGATCTTTTTGTTGCCACCAGGCGAACTCTGACTCTTTGTGACCTCATAAATAACATGAATAACAGAGTGAAATGTTGTCAACTCCTGTATCTTCATTATTATTCTTATGTTTGAGTTCATAGTTGTTATTATGCCTATCCATTTTCTTGAATATGTCCTTCATTTTTTGATGACCAATTATTTTACTAAATGTGATGTCCTTTGTAATAATTGGTCTTTATTATAATATGTCCAGAGTAAGTGAATTTAAGCTTCACTACCCTAACTTCTGAGGAGCATTCAAGGTATATTTTTTCTAAGAGTGGTTTGTTCCATCTTCTGGTAGTCCACAATATATTCAATATTCTTCACCAATATCACAATTCAAATGCATCAATTTGCCTGTCTTCTTTTTTCATTGTTCAGCTTTCACATACATATGAAGCAATTGAAAAGACCATGGCTTGGTTCAGGTGTGACTTAGTCATCAAGAGTCATCTTTCCTTTTTTAAAAGTTTGTTGTTGTTGTTGTTATGTGCTGTCGAGTCAAACCCGACTCATAGCAACCCCTCCTTGTGTTTCTGAGGCAGTATCACTACGGAAGTAGGATTGCCCAACCTTCCTTCTGAGGAGTGGCTGGTGGGTTTGAACCTCCAGCCGTCTGGTTAGCAGTTTAAGGATATCTTTTTCAGTAGATTTGTCCAATGCAATAATACATCTTTCAGTTTCTTGAAGCTGCTTTCATAGACTTTATCAATCAATGTTGTTGTTGTTGTTATGTGCTGTCGAGTCGACCCCGACTCATAGCGACCCCTCCTTGGGCTTCCATAGGCAGTATCACTATGGAAGTAGGATTGCCCAACTTTCCTTCCGAGGAGTGGCTGGTGGGTTGAACCTCCAGCCTTCTGGTTAGCAGTCAAGTGCTTTAGCCACTGTAGATCATAACAAATTAAGGCTAACATTATAAAGAATGGGAATTCTAGAACACTTAGTTTTTTTTTTTTTTTTTATGTGGAATCTGTACACATAATCTCTACATAATTATTATTTTCCCCAGTTGTAAA
>NW_006943504.1:0-1138 GCF_000298275.1 Orycteropus afer afer | reverse complement strand
TAACAGTCAAATGCCTTAGGCACCACACTACCAGAGCTCCCTTATTATGTAACCAGGGCTCCTTAAATAGTAAAGTTGTTGTTGTTGGGTGCCATCGAGTTGGTTCTGACTCACAGTGACCCTTCATACAATAGAATGAAATACTGCCCGGTCCTGTGTCATCCTCACAATTGTTGCTGTATTTGAGTCCGTTGTTGTCACTACTGTGTCAATCCATCTCACTGAGCGTCTTCCTCTTTCTCACTGACCTTACACTTTACCAGCATGATGTCCTTCTCCAGGGGCTGGTCCCTCCTGATAACATGTCCAAAGTGAGTGAGACAAAGTCTCACCATCCTTGCTTCTAAGGAGCACTCTGGTTATATTTCTTCCAAGAGATTTGTTCATTCTTCTGGGAGTCCATGGTACATTCAATATTCTTCACCAATATCATAATTTACAAATAGCACGAATTTTAAATGTACAGCTAGATTAAATTTTATTTATTGATCTCAAGAGCCATGTCTTCTAAAATTTTACGTACAGTAGAACAAAACACCGCCTGGACCTGTGCCAGCCCCACAATCTTTGCTATACCTGAGCCCATCACTGCAGCCACTGTGTCAATCCATCTCATGGAGGTCCTTCCCCTTTTTCGTTGTCCCTCCACTTTACCAAGCATGATGTCCTTCTCCAGGGAATGGTCCCTTCTTGCAACATGACCAAAGTAGGTGAGACAAAGTCTGAGACAGACTTGGAAGAAGAAGAGAAAGAAGAGGCCATCCACTTCTCAAAGAATTGACCAGTGAAAAACCTTATGAATAGTAGTGAAAATTGTACTGTAGGGTGTTTATCAATTAATCATCCTGGTGACGTTATGAAGAAGTCATGAAGTCATGGTAATACAATCTGCAAATTAGACCAAGATGGTAGCGAAGCTGCAGCTGACCACTGTGGGGCACAGGTTGAGGGCACTTGCTTTACATGGATTCTATCAGTGTTTCCAAATCTTGTCCAGTTTAAGAATTATCTGCCTGTTTGTTAAGGATTCAAGTTCTGCCCTGGAGATTCCAGCTCAGTAGGCCTAAACTGAGGGTCAGGAGTATGTGTTTTTAGCAAGTATCAGGCACGTTATTATATGGGGTTGTTGTTGTTGTTA
>NW_006943503.1:0-1047 GCF_000298275.1 Orycteropus afer afer | reverse complement strand
TGCCACCACTGGTTTTGAATTATCTTAAGCAAAATGGTACATCCTTGTGATATTAATGATATTGTTCACTGATTTCCATTCTCTTAAATCACTTTTCCTTGAGATGGATTCATATATGCATCTCTTTCAGTCACATGTGTAGTTATCTGTCTTCCAAATCTATTCAATTATTACTAAATTAATAATAATTTCATAAAAATATTATTATGAAATCTATTGAGAACACCAATTACACACCATCCATTGTCAAATGTACTATTCTCATGGCAACCTGCTAGACCACCACACACTCTGTTGGCCATTTTTCCTGTTCTGAATTTTCTCACTTGAAGTGTTCTGTGTTTCTTCTTCCCAGGACAACACCATTGCTCTTCCACCACCAACACGTATATTTGTGTGTTCTGGGGAATATTTCAGGGATTTTTAATCTTCATCTTTTTTTCAACACTTTATTCAGATACATTTACAATTCCACACAACAGCAATCTATCTTTCCCCCAGGTAATTATGCTCAGCTGTCTCATGACTTAGAAGGACTTGGTGGCATTAATTTCCTCTTTGTGCCTAAATGATCACCACAATGATTATTCCCCAATACCAATGGGTTTAATATGTGTTCCTTCTTAAAGCATACATGTATAACCCTTTTATCTCATCACCTCTCTCCTTATGATTTGGTGATGGTAACTTAGCTGTTGGTCTTTCCTTCATTCTCTAGTTCTGCCATCTCCACTGGTGATTCCAGTTAATGCTGTTCATCACAACTCCAGACTCCAACACTTTCCCCATGCTAGTCATTCACTAACTGTACCCCTCCTCCTCAGGGATGTTGTCCTGGGGCCTGTCATCCACATGATCTGCACCTTTGCTACTTCATGTACAACGTCTGACTATCAGTCATGTGATGACTCTCGTATTGCTCCGAGGGATGAACTCCAATTTTGATGGTGCCTACAGACTCTGTAATCACCATTTTCCCAGCTTGTCTTTCTGTACCAGTCTTGTTTTGCCTTTTCTGTTAGCTTGTTCTTTTGGTTACCTAGTGCC
>NW_006943502.1:0-1138 GCF_000298275.1 Orycteropus afer afer | reverse complement strand
ATTGACCCATGTCACTTTAGTTTTGTGTATTTCACTGTACATAAATTATATTTCAATAAAATGCATTTTTAAAAAATTAGTTTTCCATTCAACAATTCTACACATTTTGTTTCATGCCATTGATTGCAATCCCCACAATGTGATATCACTCATCCCACTTTCTCCCTGTTTCCTCTTTCCATTCCTCCTTCTTTCTTATCTTTTCTTGCCTTCTGAACTTTGTCCTTGGGCAAATGTTGCCCTATTGACCTTGAGTGGCTGAAGTATTATATATAACCTCCCTAGTATTATTGTTCACCTTCTAGATATAACTATTGTTTGGCTGAAGGTTGAGCCACAGGGCAGGGGAAGGGGGTGAGTTCAGTTCAAGGACTGAAGGGTACCGAAGGACTATAGTCTCAGGGGCTCTACCAGTCTCTGTCTGACCAGTGAGCCTGGTATTTTCTATGATTTTGAGTTTTGTTCCACATTTTTCTCTCACTCTTAGACTTTCTAATGTTATCTCTTTATAGAGCAGTCGGTAGTGGCAGACGGGGACCATCTAGTTCTTCCGGTCTCAGGGTTGTGGTTTGCATAGTCCACTAGTCCTTTGGACTAATTGTTTCCATGTGTCTCTGATTTCCTTCACTCTTATTTGCTCCAGATGAGAGGAGACCAATGACTGCACCTTAGATGGCCGCTCACCAAACCCCAGTCTCTACTTACCAAAGTAGGATGTAGACCATTTTCTTTGTGGACTATATTGTTTCAATTAACCTTGATGTCCCCTGAGACTATGATCCTGACACCCCAGGCTCAGGAATTCATTCCTTTAAGGTGTTTGGTTATGGCTAAAAAGTTTTCATAACTTTGCCCCCTGTATGCTCAACTGTATTCATGGATATATTTGCAGCATATGAACTGGAATGAAGGCATGGGGGTGTCATTATCTCACCTCATCTAACTTTACAAGAGGGAAGGAGGATCAAGAACATCAACAGCCCAAGGCTGATTCCTATGAGGCAGAGATCAGACATGCTGCTACCTCCAATCTTTTTACCAATTCTGACACCAACTTTCCCTCCCACAGCACTCACTACTTCTCTGCTGGGCTCAATAATTCATTACAATGGCAGTACAGAACTCACAGACAATACTC
>NW_006943501.1:0-1072 GCF_000298275.1 Orycteropus afer afer | reverse complement strand
GTCTCTTGGGTTATCATCAGTAAATAGAGATTATTTGATTTCTTCCTTACCAATTTGGATGTAGGCTAGGACTTCCAATACAATACTGAATAGAAGCGGTGATAGAGGGCATCGTTGTCTGGTTCTTATTTGCAAGGGGAATGGTTTTAGTTTCTCTCCATTGAGAATAATGTTGGCTATACATTTTGCACAGATGCCTTTTATTATGTTGAGGAATGTCCCTTCTATCCCTATTTTGAGAGTTTTGATCAGAAATGCGTGTTGGATTTTATCACATGCCTTTTCTGCATCAATTGATATGATCATGTGGTTCTTTTCCTTTGTTACATTTATGTGGTCGATGACATCGATTACTTTTTTAATGTTGCACCATCCTTGGATACCTAATATGAACCCCACTTGCTCACAATGTATTATTTCTTTGATATGTTGTTACAGTCTATTGGCTAGAATTTTTTTTGAAGATTTTTGTATCTATATTCATAAGGTATATCAGTCTGTAGTTGTCCTTTTTAGTGATGTCTTTGCCTGGTTTTAGTATCAAGGTTATGCTTGCTTCATAAAATGAATATGGGAGGATTCCATCATTTTCTATGTTCTGGAATAGTTTGAGTAGGCTTGGTGTCAGTTCTTCTCTGAATGTTTGGTAGAATTCTCCAGTGAAACCATCTGGACCAGAGCTTTTCCTGTTGGTAATTTTTTTATGACCTGTTCAATTTCTTCTTTTATTATGGGTCTGTTCAACTTTTCCACCTCAATCTGTGTTCCCTTAGGTAAGTAGTATGTTTCTAGGAATCTTTCCATTTCTTCCAGATTTTCAAATTTGTGGAATATAGTTCTTCATAGTGTCCTGATATTGTCCTTTTGATTTCTGTTGGTTCTGTTGTGACATCACCTAATTCATTTCTTATTCATGTTATTTATATTCTCTCCCTCTTTTCCTTTGTTTAATTTTCCAGTGGTTTACCAATTTTATCAATCTTTTCAGAAAACCAAGTTCTTGTCTTTTTTTTTTTTTTTGTATTGTCTTTCTATTTTGTTTCATTTATTTCTGCCTGAATCTTTATTATTT
>NW_006943500.1:0-1072 GCF_000298275.1 Orycteropus afer afer | reverse complement strand
GCAATTTGTTGGCCACCCACTAGCTCATTAAAAGGTTGGAACCAAATTTGCTTTGCCAGCTTAATTATCAAAGCCAAGAAATCCATTTCCCACCAGCTGAATTAGTGACAGGCTTCTCTCTCAATGGGAATACGAAGACCTGTGTTTTACCCCACCTCTAGATTAGTTAATGCACCTGTCTACTTCGAATGAAAAGTGAGATTAGAACAAGTCTTGTGTACACATGGAGAGTCAAGCCCAGCGCAGGGCCAGGTGTTTCCCTCACCCCAAGTCACACTTTGGTAAATGAAATAAGTCATTTACTTCAGTGGCCAGAGGCAAATCTGTTGCTGCAAGATTTATGCTGCTTTACTTTGATCTTCTATTTTGAACTTACTCCATTCTGGGTCTTTTGAATTTTTGTGACTAATGGAAAAAAGACTCCTGACTGACTAGCTAAATATCAAAGTCTTCTGGTGAAGGTCTTATTTATCCACAGAGAAGTAAATGTGACGCATCAGGTCCATGTTCATCCTTTGACACAGTCAGCAAACTTTTTCCATAAAGGGTCAGATAGTAAGTACGTTAGGCTCTGCCTGCAGGCCATGCAGTCTCTGTCCCAACCATTCAACCAACTCTGCTGCCACAGACAATATGGAAGCAAATGGTGTGACTGTTTTGCAATACAATTTTATTTACAAAAACAGGAGGAGGGCCAGATTTGGCCTGTGGATTACAGTTTGTTGATTCTGTTTTACTATTTCTTTACTACATAGTGAGATTTAGCCTTTATTTAGCAAAACAAAACAAAAACTGAACGGGGTTTCTGAAAGAGTAGTCCATATGTCATCTGTATCAAAATCCCTTGGGATGTTTGAAGAACATTCATATTTCTGGGCTCTACAGCTCTGGTTAGCACAGTGCCTAAGGCATCTGACCGCTAACCAGAAGGTTGGTGGTTCAAACCCACCAACCACTCTGCAGTAGCAAAACTAGGCACTCCATTTCCATAAAGATTTACCACCTTGGAAACCCAATGGGGGTCGCTATGAGTCAGAATCAGCTCAATGGCAGTGGGTTTGTTTTTTTTTTT
>NW_006943499.1:0-1139 GCF_000298275.1 Orycteropus afer afer | reverse complement strand
TGACCATCTGATTGGAAGAGATCCATATTTGTATGCATTCCAAAGAAAAGTGATCCTACAGAGTGTGGAAATTGTTGAACAGTATCATTAATATCACACACAAGTAAAATCTTAATGAAGATAATTCAAAAATGTTGCAGGAGTATATTGACAGAGAACTTCCAGAAATGCAAGCTTGTTGCAAAAGAGGACGTATCACATAGCGCAATTGCACAGGGCAAATCTCCTGCAAAAAATCTCTTTCAATTCTTTGCCAAAGACAAAAGACACCTCCTTGAAGATTAAAATGTGCCTAACCCAAGCCATGGTATTCTCAATTGCCTCACGTGAAAGCTGGACAATGAATAGGGAAGACCAAAGAAGAGTTGATGCTCTTGAATTGTGGAGTTGGCAAACAATGCTGAAAGTACCAGGGACTTCTAAAAGAATTAATAAATCTGCCCTGGAAGGAGTATAGCCAGAATGTTCCTTGGAAGGAAGAATGGTCAGACTTCTTTTTACCTACTTTAGTCATGTTGTCAGAAGGGATCATTCTCTGGAGAAGGATATCATGCTTGATAAAGTGGAGGATCAATGAAAAAGTGGAAGGCCCTCAACAAGAAGGATTGACTCAGTGACTGCAATCATGTGCTCAGGTATAGCAGGAATCATGGGCCTGACACAGGACTGGGCAATGTGGCACCTAACAACAACACAACACAAATGATGGAGAAAGAGGAGCTGAAAACCAGAGTTGTAAAATCATGTTGAAACTTGGGATTTTTATAACTGACACACATGGTATACTGGCTGTTCAAACTCAGAAAATAAGGCCTACATTCTCACAGGCCATGGATTAGAACTAAGTCTAAATAGAAGCAGGAGCATGAAGGGCCACAAATATAATTTATAAAAATATTTGCCCAATTTCTAAAATGGATTGTCCCAACCTGGATTCTGTCTTGGGAAAATCCATCTGAAGATTTCTGAGCACAGGCCAACCATCACGGAGGCTTAGGTTTTAATGGGTATTATCTGAACAATCTGGGAAAACTCTTGGCAAGAAAATAGGATTAAAAATAATTCTGTGTTGATAAAAGGTATGGGACATAAATTTGGCAAGAGCAAAAGCAAATCTTTTCAGCTCGTATATTTTCTTT
>NW_006943498.1:0-1090 GCF_000298275.1 Orycteropus afer afer | reverse complement strand
GAAGTAGATTGCCCAACCTTCCTTCTGAGGAGTGGCTGGTGGGTTTGAACCGCCAGCCTTCTGGTTAGCAGTCAAGTGCCTTAGCCACTATGCTACTAGAGCTCCCCTACTTTCATTATAGGACAATTAAAGTCAACATTTCATGTTGTTGCTGCTGCTGGGTGTTATCGTGTCGATTCCGACTCCAATGCTGTCATCGTTACAGGAACAGATGGCCAGGTCTTTCTCCCAAGAAGTAGCTGGTGGGTTCAAACTGCCGACCCTATGGTTAGCAGCTGAGCACTTAACTAGTGTGTCACCAGGGCTCCTTGAACAGCCTGTAGTACTTAAAAAGAGGAATGGGATTTTTCTTCCTTATTTTTCAATTTTCTTACTAAATTAACATTCTAAGATAACCCCATAGAAAGAAATAAAATAAAACAAACAAAAGATTCAGACGAGGTCCCTTGTTTTCCTAGGAGTTTCCAATAAGGTCTCCCAGAGATGTGGATAGACATTTTTGAAGGGCAGATACAATATCCAATATCTGTGATTTTTTTAAAAAAAATAATAATTATGGAGCAGAATAGGGAACTCCTATGGCAAAATAAGGGTTCAAATGATTAATTGGATTTATGAAATTAACACTGGCTTTTTTGGTCACACGACCAAATTTCTGCTATTGATTAGAGAATCAGCTGGTGATAAGCACTGTGGACAAGAGTGAAAAAGGGAAGGAGGAGAGGGAACGAGGTGGGGTGTTATCTGTCATAGGGTGCTGTTATCTACACAACTAGTCACTCCTCTGTCCTGTATCTGTGCCTACCACCCTCCCACAGTGTAGTGTTGTCACTGGGAGGCAGCTCTGAAGATGAGAAGAACATTCCCCGGCCCCTCAGGACCTAGAGGAGGTGCTCACAAATGGGATGTGGCCAGAATTGGGTGTGGAATTTCCCCAGAGCACAGGGAAGACCTCTTGCCCCTGCCCCAGTTGGTGGACTTCCCACTGCAGAGTCCAGCCTCCTGTCATTGTAGGGCAAGGAGGCAGGGTCAGAAGGATGGAGGCCCAGGGCTTCCGAGGAGAATCCTCTTTGTATTGAAAACATACATG
>NW_006943497.1:0-1139 GCF_000298275.1 Orycteropus afer afer | reverse complement strand
TAAAGAGATAGTATTAGTGTAGAATATATATTGAATTAATCTCTTTTGAGGTATAAAAGAGATTAAACAAGCAAGTAAGCAAGAAGAAATGGTGAAAAAGAAATGCCACGTCACATGAAGATCACAAAGGGAAAAAGGAGCAAAGGAATAGAAGCTGTAGAGACAAAGACCTCCCCCGGGACCTGGCACAGTGAGATAGCCTTCGCCTGTGGCTGGTGCCTTGAATTTAGACTTCCTAGCCTTTTAGCTGTGGTAGCGTGTGCCTAAGGCACTTGACTGCTAACCAGAAGATTGACTTGACTGCTAACCACGTGGTTCAAACCCACCAGCCACTCCTCGAAAGGCAGATGGAGCAATCTGCTTCCGCAGTGATATTGCCTCGGAAACCCAAGAAGGAGTGGCTATGAGTTGGTCCGAACAACGGCAAACAACAACAACCTTTTAGCTGAGAAAATAGATTTCTATTCATTAAAGCCACCCATTTACGTTATTTCTATTGCAGCAGCGGTAGATAATTGAGACAGTAGTGTAATGGTAGAATTCTTGCTTTTAATAAGGTAGACCTGAGTTTGCATTCTGACCAATGCACTTCATGTACAGCAACCACCCATTGGAGAGGATGCAAATCTATAGAAAGATATTGCAAGTAGGAGTACACACTTGTGCAACCACTTTAGAAAAATAGTTTAGCCTTATCTTCTAAACAATTAAACATTGAATATTTATGTATTCTAATGCTCCGAGCCATATAGTATATATCCAAAAGCAACACTGGCACATGTACACTTAGAGATTTGTATAATAATATTCATAGTAGTGTTGTTCACAATAGCGAAAATTTATAGACAAAAATCTAGAAATCTATCAGTAGGGCAGTGGATGAAAATAACTGTCAGATAGTTATATGATGAGTATTATGTTGTTGTTATGTGCCATTGAGTCAGCCCAACTCATAGCGACCCCGCCTTGGGTTTCCGAGGCATTATCACTACAGAAGTAGATTGCCCCATCTTCCTTCCAAGGAGTGGCTGGTGGGTTTGAACCGCCAGCCTTCTGGTTAGCAGTCAAGTGCTTTAGGCACTACGCTACCAGAGCTCCATTATAGCTAATACATCTACTTCAACACCTGTATAATGTAT
>NW_006943496.1:0-1113 GCF_000298275.1 Orycteropus afer afer | reverse complement strand
TAGGACACAATTGTCCTCGAGACCAGAAGAACCAGATAGTGTCCGAATACCAATGGCAACCACTCAGGAAAGGATCAAATCTGGAGATCCTGGATAGAGTGGGAAGGAAAACATAGAACAAAATCCAAAAACTCAATAATGACCAGAATTACTGGTCAGATTAGATCTGATGAGACCCCCAATACTATGTCCCTGGAATACATTCTGCTCCTGGAATAAAATGCAACCCCAGGGGCTTGCTCTCAGCCCAGTTGTTAACAAGATGTATATGCAGACCACTCAACCCAGGATGATGCACCCACATACTCTATGGTAATACATCTCTTAGAGCAATAGACCATGGCGCACCAGAGGACCAATATTCAAATTGAGGAAATGCAGGACAAACAGGAGTGCATAAATATAAGGGGCACAGAGGGAAGGTTACAGGCTAGGGAGGGGAGGAGTCTGGGTTAGGGTTGGACATGGTAAATGGAGAGTGAACCTAAGTGTACACATAACATTGAATGTAAAACAAGCTCTTAAAAAAAAAAAAAAAAGTTTGCAAGCAGCCATCTGGATGCAATGATGAGTCTCTCCTCGTCCAGGACAAAGAAGAATGAAGAAAACCAAAGACACATGGAAACAATTAGTCCAAGGGACTGGTACTCCATGTGATCCTCAGCCTATATATGGCTATGAGACCAGAAGGACAAGATAGTGCCCAGCTATCACTGTCAACCCATTCGGAGAGTGTTCTGTGTAGGAGATCCTAGATAGAGTGGGAGAACAATGTGGAACAAAACTCAAAATCATTAAGAAAAAAAAAAAGAGGAAGACCAGGTTTGCTACTCTGATAGAACCTGGTGGAACCACTGAGACTATGGCCCTTAGCTGCCCTTCAGGTCTGGAATTGAACCTATGCCTTTGGCTTTCCAGCCAAACAAAAGACAGGCATATCAGCTGAACATTAACTTTAGGTAGATACACTCCTTGGAGAGATCAGTCATGAGAGAATAGAAGGGTTGTGTATGCACAGGGAGACAGCTCAGGTGGCAGGAGTTCATGAGAGGAAAGAACACAAGGAAGAGATAACTATGGGGCTGAAGTGGGAGGGGAGCTGTTGCATTGTGG
>NW_006943495.1:0-1079 GCF_000298275.1 Orycteropus afer afer | reverse complement strand
TCTCCTTGGGAGCTCTGTTGGCGTAGTGCGTAAGGTATTTGACTGCTAACCAGAAGGCTGGCAGTTCAAACCCACCAGCCACTCCTTGGAAGGAAGATTGGATGATCTACTTCCACAGTGATACCGCCTCGGAAACCCAGAGAGGGGTTGCTATGAGTTGGATCTGACTTGACAACAGTGTGGTTTTATTTTATTTATTTTTTTGATATAGAGATTATTTCCTCTAACCTTTCTTTAAATTGATGAGGACACTGAGTTCAAAGATGACAAGTAATTTGCCTAAGGTCACAATGTAAGTCAATCGCAGGGTTTAGCTTGAAAATCAAATGTCAGATTCTCAGGAATGAAAATTTTCCCTATAAAGTAAGCAAATAAACTCAAAGCTTTCATAGAAAAGAATCTGTGCTTTCTTAAGTGACTACTTAAGGCCAGCTCAATAATGAGTGCTTTGCAACCTTATTGATTTTATAGAATAGTTCTTGGAATTTTCTAAGGCATGAGAGTAGTTCTTGTTTGTTCGTCTTGTGGTTTCTGGCCAAAAATATTTCACAGCTACTCTGAAGGTAAGATGGTTTCTATTTATCTCACAAATAGTCTGTGAGTCAAAGAAAAGAAAAAGAAAGGTAGTAGAGGAAAATTCTACTCGAAAATTATCAAATGCCAGGGTGTTATGTTAAAGGAAAGTTTAAACAAATAGCGGATCAATGAAGACTAACAAGGCACAGTGAGATCTTAGAAAAGATGTGCTGGTTATGTTTGTATGTCAACTTGGCTGGGCTTGGTTGAGTGGCTGGGCACCTGGTGGTAGTTATTCCCCATGATGAGCTTGGCAATCCACTCCATGGTGGGATCTACTACAAGCAGCTGAGTAGCTGCTTTAGGGATGAGGTCTGCTTCCTGTATATAGGCGGCAATCTTGGGAATGGTCTCTAGCTTATGGCACGCTTGGACTCTGTATATAGGTGTGTCATTGTTCAGCAGCCTGCCATGTTCTGCCAACCTTGGGACTTACAGTGGGCTTAAATTAATGCCCTGCTGTGTGGATTGATAACATTGGGACTGTGCCTTTTTACTTGTCA
>NW_006943494.1:0-1082 GCF_000298275.1 Orycteropus afer afer | reverse complement strand
TGGAAGGAAGGTTGGGCAATCTACTTCTGTAGTGATAGTGCCTTGGAAACCCAAGGAAGGTATATATATGTATGTGTGTGTGTGTGTGTGTGTATACACACATATGTATGTATGTATAAAGTGTTTAGAACAAGACCAGGAGTACAGTAAGTACTAGCTATCATCATCATCATCATCATCATCATCACCATTCATTGAAGCAGAGGTCATGGCTTATTGGCCCTTGGATAGTGATCATCATCTTGTAATTTTAGATTAGTCAATGAACATCTGTTTAACTGAATGATAGATGAATAATCACGTTTGATGTTTCTTTGTAGCTTTGCCTTGAAGGGCTTTAATGAACAGCAAAATGACAACTTATTCATCCTTGGAAAGAAGAGTCAGGAAGTAGATGCTCCCAGCCACGTTCTGAAGGGAGGCGGGCGCTTGGTTAGGGCCCCATCATCCCCCAATGGTCTCCCACTGGACCACCATGCCCCACTGCCCTGCTTCCCCCCTACCTTTAAGAAGTCAAAGTGCTTGAGCATCTGGGCCACTTTCTCCGCATTCTTCCCTTCATTGAGGAAATCCAGCTCCAAAGGCAGGTTCTTCTTAGCTTCATCCACCAGCCACATAAACTCAAAGTCTGGAAACAGCTGCTTCACAGCCAGGACAAGCACCTGAAATCCAGCAAGTCCCCCCTCAGTCAACTCACCTTTTCATTATTATTATTTCATAAGCTTATATATACCACACCAAACCAAAATGAAACTCACTGGCATTGAGTCGAATTCAACTCATAGTGACCCCCTTTGAGTTTCTGAGCCAATAAATCTTTACAGAAGTAGACTGTCCAATCTTCCTTCCACGGAGTAGCTGGTGGATTTGAACTGCCAACCTTCTGGTTAGCAGTCAAACACCTTAGGCACTACCAGAGCTCCTTATATATACCATACCAAACCACCAAACTCACTGTCGTCGAGTCAAACCCGACTCATAGTGACCCCCCCCTTGGGTTTCCGAGGCAGTATCACTACAGAAGTAGATTGCCCAACCTTCCTTCTGAGGAGTAGCTGCTGGGTTTGAACCGCCAGCCTTCT
>NW_006943493.1:0-1104 GCF_000298275.1 Orycteropus afer afer | reverse complement strand
ATTCTTCTCCAGTGCACATGGAACTTTTTCTATGATAGACCATATGTTAGGCCATAATTTAAAAACATTGAAATACAGCAAAGCATTTTCTCAGATCATAGTGCTATAAAATTAGAGATTGACAATAGGAAGATCAATGGAAAAAGAGTAAACACAAGGAAACTGAACAATACCCTTCTTGAGAAAGACAGGGTAAGAGAAGAAATCAAAATTGAAATTCAAATATTCCTTGAATTGAATGAGAATAAAAGCACAACATACCAAAATCTATGGGACACAACAAAAACATTGATCAGAGGTCAATTTATAGCAATAAATTCCCACATCAAAAATAAGTAAGAGCTAAAATCAACACTTTAAACGAACATCTCCAACAATTAGAAAAAGAACAGCAAGAAAAGCGTACACTCACCAGAAGAAAGGAAATAATCAAGATTTGAGCAGAAATCAATGAAGCAGAAAATACGACAATAGAAAAAATCAACAAGATCAGAAGTTCGTTTTTTGAAAAAGTCAATAAAATTGACAAACCATGACAAATTTAACAAAGGAAAAGAGGGAGAGGATACAAATAACATGAATAGAAAACAAAATGGGTGATAGCACAACAGAACCAAATGAAATAAAAAGGATAATATCAGGATAGTATGAAGAACTGTACTCCAACACATTTGAAAATCTGAAAGAAATGGACAGATTTCTAGAAACATACCACTTACCTAAACTAACACAGACTGATGTGGAAAAGTTGAACAGGCCCATCACAAAAGAGGAAATTGAACAGGTCATCAAAAATTAACAACAACAACAAAAAATCCTGGCCCAGACTGTTTTACTGGAGAATTCTACCAAACATTCAGAGAACTGATACCAATCCTACTCAAACTATTCCAAAACATAGAAAATGATGGAATCCTCCCTAATTCATTTTATGAAGCAAGCATAACCTTGATATAAAAACCAGGCAAAGACAACACTCAAAAGGAAAACTACAGACCAATATCCCTTGTGAATATAGACACAATAATCTTCAACAAAATCCTAGCCAACAGACAGCAATGACATATCAACAAAATCATTCATTATGACCAAGTGGGGTTCATA
>NW_006943492.1:0-1140 GCF_000298275.1 Orycteropus afer afer | reverse complement strand
AACAGCAACCAGACTTGAAAAAAACTACAATCTCTTTATTTCATTCAATTCATAACCCTGGGTGAACTTGTAATTTATGATCCTACATCCTGAGAACATAATATACCAAAAACCAAAACCAAACCCACTGCTTTTGAGTGGATTCTGACTCATAGTGATCCCCATTGGGTTTCTAAGGTGGTAAATCTTTTTGGAAGTGAACAGCCTCATTTCACTTCCACAGATCGGCTAGTAAGTTTGAACTGTCAACCTTCTGGTTAACAGTCAAATGCCTGTGCCATTAGAGCAAGTGCATTTTATGAGTGAGCAACAAGATGACAATACTGTAGCAAAAACTACCAACCTACTTATCGATTTTGCATGAAAGAGCTGAGCCCATGCATCGTGGTAAGTATAGACCATAAAGAGGACAAGGCAGCGTAGAAAATTAAGGTTATTTTCAAACAGTATGATCACTATGTGGAAAACGGGATTCAAGTAATTTCTTATTTAAAACTGAGAATGCTTCCCAAGGAACCCTCAAGCAGAGTTTTACATACATCCAAAAAATCCCAAACCGTTTCCCTTATATCGATTCTGACTCACGGTGAGTCTACTGGACAGATTAGAATTGCCCCATATGGGATTTCCAAGGCTTTAAATCTTTACGGAAGTGGACTGCATTAAGAGCTAGGTACCATCCCAACCCCGGTATAAGGCGAAACCTACACTAGGATAAAATATCCCATACTGAGGCCATGCGCCGGCTCCAAAATCACTGAGCGTCGTTTTAACCCTCAACCCACCGCCATTCCTCTGTGTATGCCATTTCCACCCCTTACAGGTAGCGAGACCGGCAAACATCCAATATCCTGGTAGTCAGGACAGCCCGAACTGTTGCTCAAAGGCACTCACCCCACGTCTTACCGAAAAGACAACCAGCCCACGCGGTCCCCTCACACACCTGCAGCCCCGCGCTCCTCTCAGGAACTCCACGGGTCCTCACTCCTCCACAAACACACCTGCCTCACCCTGCACGGAGGGCAAAAACACATGCTGGCCTGGACTCCTCCTGAACCACTAAGAGCTCTGTAAAATTGCACTTAATTCCGTGAAACAATGCCACTTCGACTGTTGTTGTTATTTGCGTCAAGTCGGACG
>NW_006943491.1:0-1140 GCF_000298275.1 Orycteropus afer afer | reverse complement strand
GGCTATTATTTTTTGAAGTGCATACAACTTTAGAATTATAGTACTTTGACATAGTGCAGTGACTTTATACCTCATAATGATCTTTGTCTTAAAGCTTATTTTGTCAATATTAATTCAGCTAGTGGTTTATATAACAGTTCTCAAACTTTTTGGCCTCAGTATCTCTTTATACTCTTAAAAGTGATGAAGCTCCCTCAGAAGAGATTTTGTTTATATGCATTATATTTATCATATTAAAGTTAGAGCTGAAAATTTAAAATGTTTATTGATTGTTGTTGTTGTTGTTATGTGCCATTGAGTCGGACCCGACTCATAGTGACCCCTCCTTGGGTTTCAAGGCAGTATCACTACAGAAGTAGATTGCCCCATCTTCCTTCCAAGGAGTGGCTGGTGGGTTTGAACTGCCAGCCTTCTGGTTAGCAGTCAAGTGCTTTAGCCACTATGCTACCAGAGCTCCCAAATTGAAAATATGAAGTTTTAATTCTCCCTCTTGAAAATAAAGAAAGAAGGTCCCTTCCTCCCCAGTTCTTTCAGAATTCAATTTAGATAACTTGTAATGGTAGAATCTTTCTTTGTCTTTCTGAAAATTATGTAAATCAAGGATGTTTCCTCAAGGGCCTGGGAGCCATCTCTTTTGAAATGTAATCATCAAGAAAGCTCATATCCCTACCTCCCAGTTTCCTGGAAGGAGATTAGCATAACTTTAGGTATCCAACCATAAAATTATTAGAAAATTAGCAATTTTATCTTAAACATGAATGTAATGAGTTGTATCCACTAAGATATATAAAGGAAATGTATTTCTGTCTGTAGTCTCTTTAGTGGATAGCCTGTGATGTGTCACATTCTGGTTTAATGCTTATTCATTAATTAAAAAAAAAAAAAATCTCTTCTTTTTGGAGAGGTTTTCTGGGTTGGGAATAGATTTCCATTTTTAGCAAATCCCCTCCCCCCCAAAAAAGTCAAGGAAATATGGAAGAATATGGAATCTTCAAAGAATAGTGAGTCCTGATAGTTTGGAAAAGTGGTGTACAATTTGAAGAAAGAAATTAACATCACTGAGGATTACATGTAGAAACTGATGAAATGTGTGTATATTGTATTATATATATATATATATATATATATATATATATATAT
>NW_006943490.1:0-1099 GCF_000298275.1 Orycteropus afer afer | reverse complement strand
CAGGAAAAGCGACCAAACCCTCCACGGTGGAAAGAGCAAAGAAAGGCCTATGCACCAAGGTATATCCCATGTGTCGAAGGAAATGCCCCAGGAGTTGACCCAGTCCTGCCGTCAGCAACACCACCATCGAGCAGTACCTGGGAAGGGAGCAGAAATCTGTCCAGACAATGGCCTCAGCACCCGGGGAGGGAACAGAGATCTGCCCATAAATGAACAGAGATCTGTCCAGGCAATGGACTCAGAACCCAGCAGAGTACACAGAGATCTGTCCAGAATTGAAGCTAACACCTGGGGAGAGAAGACAGTCTTTCCAGAAACAGACTCAGCCACAGACATAAAGGGTTTTGCTTCTAAGGACCACTTGATGGTGGAAACGCAGCCTCTCTGATGGAGGAAGTGAGAGGCCGATGGCTGGGAGGTTCACAGCATCTTAGGGACTCTGAAGCAGTGGCTCTTCCCCTCCACCTGGGGCCCAGGAGCACCACCACTTCCTTGGGAAGGGTCTCTGGGGTTGGCTAGCAGAGACATGGCCCCTCCCCATTCTGGTCATTCTACCACTGACATGCAATCCTACTTGCAAACCCATCCTCCTCAAAATCCATCCTCCTGTTGACACACTGAAGAGAAGACAAGCTCTCCAGCAAACCAACTCACTTGGGTGGGATCTCCCAAGGGGCTGCAAAGCCGTGCCATAGGACGTTGCGCAGGTTGAGTCCACAGGGGGAGCCCATGAATACTTTCAGGACGTTCATCTGATCAGGGTAAAGATGACAAAGTATCAAACAGTCATGTAATTACTGAACAAAACAATATAATGCTAAGCTAAGGTTCTGGGTTTCTGTTCTGTCTTTAGCAAGAGTTAATTAATTTTTTATAGTTGATTTAAGATAAAGACTTATAGCTTTGACTTCTGGTAAGATAGGGGAACAGGCAGACAAGCTACACAGACCATCTTCAACAAAGAAAAGAGAAACCAATTGACAGGTACAGAAGACAATTCTGGAGCCCTGAGCTTTGAAAGGAAGGATACAGAAGTGGATTAAACACCACCTAGTAGAAGAACCTGAATGAAAACAGGGAGTAAGGAGACAAACAGAGC
>NW_006943489.1:0-1135 GCF_000298275.1 Orycteropus afer afer | reverse complement strand
ACCAGGCGTGCTGGTCTGATAGAGCCTGGTGGAACCACTGAGACTATGGCCCCTAGCTGCCCTTTGGGTCTGAAATTGAACCCACTCCGGTGCCTTCCAGCCAAACAAAAGTCAGGCATATGAGCTTAACATTTACATGAACTAGATACACTCCTTGGAGAGATCAATCATGGAAGAATAGAAGGGCTGTGTATGTACAGGGACACAGCTCAGGGGGCTGGAGTGCATGGGAGGGAAGGACACAGAGAAGAGGTAACTATGGGGAGGAAGAAGGAAGGTAGCTGTTGTATTGTGGGTAATTGCAGTCAGTGTCATGAGACAAAGTGTATGTGAACTGCTGTATGGAAAAAGAATTTGTTCTTTAAGCTTTCACCCAAATCACAATAAAAATCTTAAAAGAAAGAAAGAAAAATGTCATAGCTTGAATCAGGCCCACCTTAGTCCTCAAAATGATACCTTTGCTCTTTAACACTTTAAACAGCTCTTCTGACACATATTTGCCCAATGCAATAAAATCATTGATTTAAATATATATGTATGATTTAAATATATATATATTGCATTGATTTAAATGCAATAAAATCATTGATTTAAAAATATATGTATGTATGTACATATTTAGGAGCCTCTGGTAGCATAGTGCCTAAGGCAATTGACTGCTAACCAGAAGGCTGGCGTTTCAAACCCACCAGTCACTCCTCGAAAGGAGGTTTGGGCAATCTATTTCCATAGTGATACTGTTTCAGAGACCAAAGGAGGGGTCGCTATGAGTCGTGGCCGACTTGATGGCATATAACAACAACAAATATACATGTTTCTTCCGTTAGACCAGAAGCTTCTCAGGACTTAGACCATGGCTTATGATTTTATATTCTCCAAGGCAATTGAAGTTTATAAAACTTAATGGAAAAATGTAAATGGACAGGGTTTGTATACTTTAGAGGTATGGACAGCTTTGGAGACTACAAATTCAGCCTCCTTATGCCTATTTCAGGTCCCACAATGGGTGAGTATGATAATATAATTAATTAAATATAATTTGCTGTTGTTGTTGTTGTTGTTATTTGCCATCGAGTCGGCCCCGACTCATAGCGACCCCTCCTTGGGTTTCCGAGGCAGTATCACTACGGAAGTA
>NW_006943488.1:0-1140 GCF_000298275.1 Orycteropus afer afer | reverse complement strand
CAATCCTACTTCCGTAGTGATACTGCCTCGGAAACCCAAGGAGGGGTCGCTATAAGTCGGGGCCGACTCGACGGCACATAACAACAACAACAACAAGCGGCCACACAAGCCCTTGAACTCAGACTCCAACAGGAAGCACCCATTGGGGCAGGCCCTGGAGGAGCTCCTGAATTTAAAGACAAGGTCTCCTGAAAGGAGGCTGAGCCCCTCAGGAGAGAAGTCTCACTGGGCACCGGCCAGCAAAACAGGGAGTTTGCAGTCCTTGTCCAGAGGCAAACCAGCTGCCACTTCACACCTTAGACAGGCCTTTGCAGAAACAGAGTATGTGCTGTCTCTCTGGGTGGCAATGTGTCCCTGGCCTGAAAGGACAGAAGGCGCTGCCACCGCCGAATATTCCTCCCATGGACAGGACTCTGAGGCTCACCTGGTACCCGGACAGCTCTGAGAGAGGTGCTTACTCAAGACTGACCTTCACGTCCAGCTCCGATCTTCAGAAAGTCATAGACACACAGCTTCTTCTGAAATCCAGAATAGCTAGGTGACAGGTCAAAAGCCTGGCTCATCCTTAAGTGAACATTTGGAGCATGGAAACTCCTGGAGGATATTTTATTTTAATTGGCCACAAGCCTTGGTGGGAGTTTCTATTCTCTCAAGTGTTGGCTAGAATCAGAGAAGCTTCTGGAAGGAGTCCTAGAAATGAACTGGCCCTTCTACTCATTACAGTGATGGAAATGTAGAGGCCTTGAATGGAGAAAGTTGTGTTTGCATCTCTAATGCTCTGTCAGATTTTTTTTTTTTAATTTTTATTGTGATTTGGGTGAAAGTTTACACAGCAAGTTCATTTTCTGTACAGCAGTTCACATGTACTTTGTCTCATGACATTGACTGCAATTTCCCACAATGCAACAGCTGTCTTCCCACTTCCTCCACAGAGCCACGTCTTCCCTGTGTTCTTCTGTTCCACGCACCCTGGCCTCCTGAGCTGTCTACCTGTGCATACACAGCCCTTCTAGTCTCCCGTAATTGATCTCTCCAAGGAATGTATCTGGTGGCATAGTGCCTAAGGCATTTGACTGCTAACCAGAAGGCTGGCAGTTCAAACCCACCAGCCATTCCTCAGAAGGAAGGTTGGGCAATCTA
>NW_006943487.1:0-1140 GCF_000298275.1 Orycteropus afer afer | reverse complement strand
GTTAATGAGTCTTCCTCCAATCCTGATGCCATGTACTTCATATAGTCCAGCTTCTCAGATTATTTCCTCAGCATACAGACTGGATAAGTATGGTGAAAGGATATAACTCTGACACACACCCTTCCTAATTTTAAACCTTGCGGTGTCACTTTGTTCTGTTTGAATGACAGCCTCTTGGTCTATGTACAGGTTCCTCATGAGCACAATTAAGTGTCTGGAATTCCCATTCCTCACAATGTTAGCCATAATTTGTCATGTTCCACACAGTCAAATGCCTTTGAATAGTCAATAAAACACAGGTAAACATCTTTCTAGTACTCTCTGCTTTCAGCCAAGATCCATCTGACATCAGCAATGATATCCCTCATTCCACTTCCTCTTCTGAATCCTGCTTGAATTTCTGGCAGTTCCCTATTGATGTATTGCTGCAACTGTTTTAGAATTATCTTCAGCAAAATTTTACTTATGTGTGATATTAATGATGTTGTTCAATAATTTCTACATTTTACTGAATCACCTTTCTTTGGAATGGGTGCAAATATCTATCTCTTCCAATCAGTTGCTCAGGTAGCTGTCTTCCAAATTTCTTGGCATAGATGAGTGAGTGCTTCCAGCATTGCATCTGTTTGTTGAAACATCTCAATCAGTACTCCAATAATGCCTGGAGCCTTGTTTTTCACCAATACCTTCAGTGCAATTTGGATTTCCTCATTTAATACCATCAGTTATTGATCATATGCTACCTCCTAAAATAGGTGAATGTCAGTCAATTATTTTTGGTAGGGTGATTCTGTGCATTCTTTACATCTTCTTTTGATGCTTACTCTGTCATTCAATATTTTGCCCATGGAATCCTTCAATATTGCAACTCTAAGCTTGAATTTTTTCTTCAGTTCTTTCACCTTGAAAAACACTGAGCATGTTTTTCCCTTTCAGCTTTCTAACTCCAGATCTTTGTATATTTCATTATAATCCTTTACTTTGTCCTCTCAAGCTGCCCTTTGAAATTTTCTGTTCAACTTTTTTATCTTGTCATTTCTTCCATTCGTTTTAGCTACTCTATGTTCAACAGCAAGTTTCAGATTCTCTTCTAGCATCCCTTTTATGCTTTTCTTCCCTTCCTTTTTTTTTTTTTTTTAT
>NW_006943486.1:0-1103 GCF_000298275.1 Orycteropus afer afer | reverse complement strand
CTTCCGTAGTGATACTGCCTCAGAAACCCAAGGAGGGGTCACTATGAGTCGGGGCCGACTCAACGGCACATAACAACAACAACAACATACTTGGTCTTATCATAATAAGAAAATTTAACTCTGAAAAGGATCCCTGGTGGCACAGTCATTAAGTGCTCAGAGACTAATAGAAAAGTTGGCTGTTCCAATTCATCAGCTGCTGCACCAGAGAAAGATGTGGTAGAAAGATGTGTACTCCTGTAGAAACTTACAGCCTTGGAAACTATGGAGCAGTTTTACCCTGTCCTATAGGGTTATTATGAGGGGAACTGACTCTATGGCAGTGAGTTTTATGGATGCCTTTGAAAATGTCACACCTTGTACTATCAGTGTTTCTTGGTGGGAGTGCTGGCCTTTTAGTCAGAGTCTGTACATTGTAGAATGTATATTATCTTTGTTCCCCACCCACTAAGTGCCAGTGGGGTTCCAAGTCATTGTGCAACCAAAAGTGGTCTCCATAGGTCATAGTCCCAACTGGGGGTATGGACGTTACTACCTTTAGTTAAGGATAACTGATCCTAGTCTGTAATCAGCATTAAGTCAGGGCAATGCCCTTCTTCTTCATCACTGCATCCTCAGCATCTGGTACATAGTGAACACTTAGTGAATATCAGGAAGTCACCTAATGCATGAATGTGTGATTTATAGATGGGAAGAATTTAATCTTCATGTTGGCTATTATTGAATCTGACCTCATTGAGCATATTGTCTAAATAATTTCAACACATCCCTGATATTTTTCAATGGTTACTTTAATCCAAGCATGAATTTTTCTACTTTGTGAATCCTTGATTCTCCCCATCCATACACTCTAAATTACTATAGTACTTCATTTTAAAATATTTGAATCAAGCCACATTATGCGATACTCCCTAACAGTGGTTACTAGTCAACAAAAAGCATTCAGTCTTTCAGCGCTCTCACAGATTCCTGTGGTGGTAGGACTTAAGAATTAACCTAAAAATCACCCTGCTAGCCAGGGACTGCACTGAGGACTGTTCACTGTGGCAGGGGAACAAACGGAGAAGGTGAAGAGAAAGGTGGGCTGAGCTGTGGACTTTTGC
>NW_006943485.1:0-1135 GCF_000298275.1 Orycteropus afer afer | reverse complement strand
AAAAAACACTGCCATCAAGCTGATTCAGACTCATTCATAGCAACCTCCATTGGGTTTCTGAGGCAATCAATCTTTATGGAAGTAGATTGTCTGTAGATGGTATTAAATATGTAATCTGGGTGAACCCTACGTGACTATTAAAATTGTGATGTTAATACTAGTGTGAGTAAAACAAAGTACGCAGCTTCCCTTGAGTAATTCTGTCTGTAAGCATACTGAAGGCCACTGTTTTATTCCTCAGAGGACACAATACTCAACACATAATACACAGTCATTAAACACTTGCTGACTGAATAAGTATGCTACACATTACACTAGTTCAATTATTTGGGGTGAAGAATGGAAGCCCACAGCATGACTGTGTCTCCATAACACTACTAGCTATACAATTGAGTTTGAATTTACCAGACATTTCATTCAAACCCTTCCCAATTCTTAAAAAAAAAAAAAAAAAGTTTGAAAAGAATTTGCCCACTAACTTGATCAGGCAGTTTAATGAATATGACTGAATCAACTTTGGATTCTTCTGACATCACAGGTAAATGTATGCAGTTAATAAAAGTAGCCTGTGGCATCAGAAATCACCCAAGTTAAAGCAGCCAATCAAAAAAATGGAAATAAAAGTTTGAGATTGGCAAGATAATTTTACAAACATTATACTGGTAGCATAGTACCTAAGGCACTTGACTGCTAACCAGAAGGCTGGTGGTTCAAACCCACCAGCCACTCCTTGGAAGGAAGATGGGGCAATCTACTTCCATAATGATACCGCCTTAGAAACCCAAGGAGGGGTCGCTATGAATTGGATCCCACTCAATGGCAGTGGGTTTGTTATTTTGGTTTATAATCCATAACATTGTATGGTAGAAAGAACATTGGACTTTAGTGTTCCAAGACATGGGCACTGAAATTGGACCTGGAATTTTTCCGTAGTGATACTGCCTCGGAAACCCAAGGAGGGGTCGCTATGAGTCGGGGCTGACTCAACGGCAAAACAACAACAACAACAACGACGATGATGAATAATTCACTTTAATGGCAAAATCTGTTTGCTTACCTTGAAAATAAATATTTTGTGTATAAGAAACTCCCAAAACTCAATAATAGGAAAACAAACACAATTATACCAAAAAAA
>NW_006943484.1:0-1079 GCF_000298275.1 Orycteropus afer afer | reverse complement strand
AAAAAAAAAAAAAAAAGTCATTTTATACCCAGTGTGTGTGGTAAGGAACTCTGGTGGTGTAGTGCCTAAGGCATTTGATTGCTAACCAAAACGTTAGTGGTTCAAACCCCACAGCCACTCTGTGGAAGGAAGATGGGGCAATATACTTCTGTAAAGATTTACCATCTTGGAAACACAATGGGGTTTGCTATGAGTCAGAATACACTTGATGGCAGTGAGTTTGGTTTTGGTTTAGTGTGTGGTAAGTATCATTAGTTAACTGAAGAGTCTCAACTCACTGAGGTATAAATATGACTTTTTTTTTCCCTAAGAATTGCTCCAAACTGTATTTTGAAAATTCTTCCCATTGTGTAGGAGATGTGCTCAATGACAGCTCAGCCTAAATTCTGTAACTTTTCACTCATTTACTGTTTTTTAGAGTCCCTGGGTGGTGCAAAAGGTTAAGTGCTTGACTACTAGCCAAAAGGTTGGTGGTTCAAATCCACCCAGAGCACCTTGGAAGACAGGCCTGCAGATCAATTCTGAAAGATTACAGCCTAGAAAACCCTATGGTGCACAGTTCTCCTCTACACACATGGAGTTGCCATGAGCCAGAAAGGCAACTAACAACAACAGTCTAATTAATTTCTTCAGCCATGACTCATGTGTCTATTTGTCATAATGTGGTGGCTTGCATGTTGCTATGATGCTGGAAGTTTATCACTGCTACTTCAAATAGTAGCAGAGTCATCCATGGTGGACAGATTTCAGTGGACTATCCAGACTAAGATATACTGAAAAGAAAGGCCTTTTCATTTACTTCTGTAAGTTAGCCATTGAAAACCCTACAGATAAATACACATGGAGCTCTGGTGGCATAGTGCCCAAGGCATTTGACTGCTAACCAGAAGGCTGGCAGTTCAAACCCACAAACCCACCAGCCACTCCTCAGAAGGAAGATTGGGCAATCGGCTTCCATAGAGATACCACCTCAGAAATCCAAGGAGGGGTTGCTATGAGTCAAATTAACTCAAAGGCAGTGAAATAACATAAATACCATGATTAATGTTAGCATAATCTACATCTTACAAGAAACCTGT
>NW_006943483.1:0-1105 GCF_000298275.1 Orycteropus afer afer | reverse complement strand
ATAATAGGCTCAAACATAGCAACAATTTTTAGGATGGCACAGTAGTAGGTAGTGTTTCATTCTCCTGTGAACTGGAACTCATTTGATGGCACCTAACAACAACCACAACACACACTTGAAAGAGGAGAGGAAAAGAGCTAAACTAAATAATTTATCATTTTCATGGCTTTTAGTCTGAAGCTAAATGAAGTTGGTATGCCATTGAAAATTAGAGTCAGTGAAAAGATTTTATTATTTCTGGCTGTGGGAAAAAGAAAAATGAAGTCAGATAAACCATGGCTACTGAAGAAAGTGGGAAGATTCCTGAAGGGAAAGAGATATTAGGTGAGGAAATGTCCAAATGTTATCTACTCACATATTTCATTGGCCCCTGAATCATGCCTGCATTACAGAATTAAAGAAGGTCAGCAAAGACAAAAGATCTGCACTGACACTAAAGTTGCTACCCAAGAAATAGAGTGTTCATTTCAACTCCAGCCAATTTAATTGCCTACTAAAACCATAGTCATTGGAAAAAAATAACAATCCAGAATCTCCAGAACTTGATGGTCATTGTATTCATACTACAATCAAAAATTACCTGGCATCCAAAGAGCCAAGAAAATGGAAGATGATTCAAGAGAAAAGAATATCAACCAATAAGAAGAAACAAATGTTGAAACTAATAAGAAGGTATTTTTTAAAATAAAGCTATTATGATTCTTAATTAAGTGAACTGCAATAGGCTCACAATGAATTTTAAGGTAAGCAATGTCAGGAGAGACATAGAAATTAAAACTAACAAAATGGAAACCGTAGAATTGAAATATAAATATAATGTCTGAAGTAAAAGAAATCACTGTAAAATGCAGGAAAAAAAAGAAGAATGACAGAAGAGGGCGTAAGCAAACTTGTTTATACAGCAATAATAATTATCCAATTTGAAGAGTAGACAGAAAAGTGATTTTGAGAAAATTAGCAGAGCCTTCAGGATCTATTAAATAACACAATCTGCCATATATATATTAGGAATCCCAACAGTAAGTGAAAAGATGGAATGGTTAAAAGATGAAAATGTCCACAATTTTATGAAATCTACAAATACAAAATCCCTCATAAATATCAA
>NW_006943482.1:0-1141 GCF_000298275.1 Orycteropus afer afer | reverse complement strand
TGAACATTTTTTAAATATACCAATTTATGGAAGAGTTTCTCAAAGTAGCTACTAGAAATATGAGTGTACTAAACAGACTTAAAAGATGATCTCATGGGGTAGGGGAAAACTAAACTAAAAACTGCTACTCATGGATTCTTGATTTTTGAGACAAGATTAAATATATGTATATATATTTATACACAAAACAAGACAGAAAATTTCCATGAATTAAAACTAGGCTTAGATAAAACTGCACAAAATGAGCATAGGAGCATTCTTTTTAATGTAAGGTATTTTTCAGCTAGGGACCTAGTCTCTTATTTTAAACATAATTGTTTCTCTAGTTGGAAAGTACTTAAATGTGCCTACTAATTAAAAAAAAAATTATTGCCAGAGAATTTAAAATACAAACAATGAAAAATGTGCATTTAAGTAAGATAGTTTTCATTTAGAAGCCCTTAGATTCTAATTTACTATACAGAAAAGTGAGTCTCTCTACATAAAACTGTTCCAAAGTGGAGACCTTTTCCATATTTTCTTGGGTGAAAGCATGCCAATGATTCAGGAAACCCAGAATCGGATCTGTAGTACTCTATCTACCATAGAAGTAGCAGGAGTTTCAGCAAGGGCCTGGATGGTCTTTGGAAGTGACATTCTCTCTTTCACCAAAGAATATGTCCATGTGAACCAGAAACCCAAGACTTTATGCATTTCTTAGAGAAAAGAAAAAAGTACAATCCTATTACCTTCTTCTAAAAGTCCATTAGATGGCAAAGCTGACTTTTTACCTTATTGGTTGAAAGAAATGAAAATATAATCAGCAGAAATATAACACAATCTTCAAGATATGAAAACAAATAATAAAGAAACCAAATAAATCCTCAGTGAAGCTCAACATGACTAGTGGAAGTTCAAAACCCAAGAAGAGCCTACCTCCAAAACAAGGAGATGGAAAAAGCACAATAGACTTTTCAGTTGATGCCAAAAGTCTGGTCCACGATTCTTCAGGTGCATTGAAAAGGAGGGCCACTTTTGGATCCCAGGTGAGCTCCCAAATTTTTGTTGTTGTTGTTTAATTGTGATTTGGGTGAAAGTTTACAGAGCAAATTCACTTTCCATGCAGCAGTTCACATACACTTTGTCTCATGACATTGACTAC
>NW_006943481.1:0-1141 GCF_000298275.1 Orycteropus afer afer | reverse complement strand
CACTTCACAGTAATATTTCTTTTGAAAGAAAACTAAACAGAGAGATTATGCTGTAACACTCAAATCAAACCAAACCAAACTCACTGCCGTCGAGTCAGGTCCAACTCACAGTGATCTCTCTTGGGTTTCCGAGGCAGTAAAACTACGGAAGTAGATTGCCCAGCCTTCCTTCCGAGGAGTGGCTGGTGAGTTTGAACCCCCAGCCTTCTGGTTAGAAGTGCTTTAGACACTACGCCACCAGAGCTCCTGTAACACTCAAGAAACGTGCAATACACGGGATTGGATGCTGCTGCCTATGAATTGAAGCTTATAGCTGTATGGTAAAGGGTTTAGATGGAAAGTATGAAACAGTACACACATAAGACAGTAGCATGGGTCCTTATGATGATTATCAAGTCATAGGTATTATAGGTTACATATGTGCAGCATCATCATTCACCTGGCAGCACAATCACTTCGTACACAAGAGACTTAAGACACGTGGGCTACGTGTGGGTAACTGTTGAGCTGGCTACGTCCCATTCTCCGATTGGAATTTCTGAATTTGATTATAACTGTATGGGACCACAGATGTATACACAGTCAGATGTTGTCTGAATGGACATTATGTGGTATATGACTGTACTCAGGTGGGCTCGGAGGCATCAAGGATGCCAGACCTGGGTCTGAACCTGACAGCAATGTGGGGTGTGGTAAGAGGCATCAGCAGTGGTCTTGTCCATTTTGAAGAAGAAGTAGGTGGCCTAAGGTTGAGGGTGGGCAAGGGAGAGGGTAAGGCCACCAGAGGACAAAGTCTGATGGGAGATCTCACTTTACACTAGGTCTTACATGAAGTCCCTGAGGACAGAGCTTTGATTCCTTCCATCAGAACTTCTTAGGGACTCTAAAAGCTGTGACCTCCTAGTCCTCCTTTTGAGGAAGTCACCTGGTGGGTGCGAAGGCAGCTCAGCGGACCTTCTGACTCATGTTCTCTCCTGTGAGAATGGGGACTCTTGGAGTCTCTCTGTTGTGAAGGGCTGGTGGGCAGAGGCAGGCTCCTTCAGTTGGGGGACTTTCTGTGGCCCCTAACGTGGACCTCACCTCATGCTAGGTCTGGGGCTTCTGAATTTTGAAAGACCCTAGAGAGCCTCACAGTGCATGG
>NW_006943480.1:0-1141 GCF_000298275.1 Orycteropus afer afer | reverse complement strand
CAAACCCACCAGCCACTCCTCGGAAGGAAGATGAGGCAATCTACTTCCGTAGTGATACTGCCTCAGAAACCCAAGGAGGGGTCACTATGAGTCGGTTCCAACTCGACGGCACATAACAACAACAGCAGCATCATGAGATACTGGCTAACTAGGGAAGATCCCTTTAAATGGATTGGTTGGAGAATGCTTTTCTAAAGAGATATTTGAGGTGAGATATAATGAATGAAAATAAGCAAACTGCTTGAAGAGAAAGAACGTCTCAAACACAGAAAACCACAGACAAAAATCTTGGAAGGCTGGGTAAGGCTTACCATATTTGAGAAAAGAAGAAAGACCTTTGTTGTGGCAAGAATGGAAGAATGGTCCAGACATGGAGATGAAAGAAGCCAGATCATGCATGTCCTTACATTCCACAGTAAGAAGTGTAGATATTATTTTAATGACATTGGGATACCTTTGCAGTGTTTAAAACAGAGTAGTAACTTTAATTTATGATCACTGTAGCTTCAATAGGAGCCCTGGTGGCCCTGTGGTCAAGTGCTCAGCTACTAGCCAAAGGATGGGTTGTTCAAACCCACCAGCCACTCTCTGGGAAAAAGAGGCTGTCTGCCTCCATATAGATTCAAACCATTACTGTCATCAAGTTGTTTCTGACTCATAGCAATACCCATTGGGTTTCCAAGACTGTCATTCTTTACAGAAACACACTGCCTCATCTTTCTTCAAGAGTGGCTAGTGGGTTAGAACCACCCACCTCTTGGTTAGCAGCCTAATGTCTTAATGACTACACCATCAGAGCTGTTTTCCATAAAGAGCATCTACTCAAACTCACTGCCCTCTAGTCGGGTTCGATTCACAGTGACCCCTCCTTGGGTTTCCGAGGCATTATCACTACGGAAGTAGATTGCCCAACCTTCCTTCCAAAGAGTGGCTGCTGGGTTTGAAATGCCAACCTTCTGGTTAGCAGTCAAATGCCTCAGGCACTACACCACCTGAACTCCCATATAGAATATAACCTTGGAAATTCTGTGGGGGTAATTTTACTCTGTCACCTCTAGGAAGGAAGATTGGGCAATCTACTTCCATAGTGATACTGCCTCAGAAACCCAAGGAGGGGTCGCTATGAGTCGGGGTCGACTCA
>NW_006943479.1:0-1141 GCF_000298275.1 Orycteropus afer afer | reverse complement strand
GGATTCATGGGCTGTGGCTAATGGCTTGGCTGGATGGTCTGGGACTTGGAAGGAGAATGATTGGAAAATTGGTGACAAGGATGGATGGGGAAGAAGTATGGAATAGATCTCTCTGAATGGGCCAAAGGAGTAAAGATATTTGTGTTTCATGTGAATACCCACCAAAAGGGGACCTCAGCAGAGGAGGACTTTAATAATCAGGTGAATAGGATGACACGTTCAGTGGAAACCATCCATCATTTTTCCCCAGCTACTCCTGTCATTGCTCAATGTGGCCATGGTGGCAAGGATGGAGGTTATGCATGAGCTCAGCAACATGGACTCCCACTTACCAAGGCTTATTTCATTACCACCACTGCTGAGTGCCCAATTTGCTTGCAGCAGAGACCAACACTGAGTCCATGATATGGACCCATTCCTTGGGGTGATCAGCCAGCAACCTGGTGGCAGGTTGATTACCTTGGACAACTTCCACCATGGAAAGGACAGTGTTTTGTTCTTACTGGAATAGATACTTATTCTGGATATGGATTCGCCTTCCCTGCATGCAATGGTTCTGCCAAAACTACCACCTGTGGACTTACAGAATGCCTTATCCACCATCATAGTATCCCACACAGCTTTGCTTCAGATCAAGGGACTCACTTCACAGCAAATGAAGTACAGAAATGGGCCTATGCTCATGGAATTCACTGGTCTTTCCATTTTCCCCATCATCCAGAAGCAGCTGGCTTGATAGAGCAATGGAATGGCCTACTGAAAACACATTTATGATGCCATCTAGGTGGCAATACCTTGAAGGGCTGGGGCAAAGTTCTCCAGGAAGATGTATATGCTTTAATAGTCAGGATTCATGGGTCTAGGAACCAAGCAGTGGAAACGGGAGTGGCACTGCTCACTATTACCCCTAGTGTCCCACTCAAAATATTTTTGCTTCCTGTCCCTGTTACCCTATGCTCTGCAGGTCTGGAGATCTTAATCCCAAAGGGAGGAACATTCCCACCTGGAAACACAATACTGATTACATTGAACTGGAAATTAAGAATGCCACCTGGCCATTTTGGCTTCCTCATGCCTGTGGATCAACAGAAAAAGAAGGGCATTACTGTACTATCTGGTGCTATAGATCCTGATTACCAAG
>NW_006943478.1:0-1083 GCF_000298275.1 Orycteropus afer afer | reverse complement strand
CTGCCCCCTGAGCTGTCTCCCTGTGCATAAGCAACCCTTCCTTCTCCGCCATGGTATTTTCAATGGCCTCACATGCATGTGAGAGCTGGACAGTGAATAAGGAGGACAAAAGAAGAGTTGATGCTTTTGAGCTGTGGTGGTGGCGAAGAATGCTGAAAGTACCATGGACTGCTAAAAGAATTAATAAGTCTATCCTGGAGGAAGTGCACCCAGAATGCTCCTTGGAGGCAAGAATGGCCAGACTTCCTTTCACCTATTTTGGTCATGTTGTCTGAAGGGAACATTCCCTGGAGAAGGATGTCATGGTTGGTAAGCTGGAGGGTCGACAAAAGAGTAAAGACCCTCAACGAGATGGATTGACACAGTGGCAGCAGCTCAAGTATAGCAAGAATCACGGAGCTGGCTCAGGACCGGGTGGTGTTTTGTTCTGCTGTGCATAGGGTTGCTATGAGTTGGAGATGACTCAATGGCACCTAACAACAACTACAACAACAACAAAAAGTTCTATTAACCAAAACAGTCATATGATAATGACAGCCAAATACATATTTTGAGCTCAGAATTTCTCCCATTAGCATGAAGTTTGTGTGATCATTGACCTACTCAACATCTTTATCTGTGCATCTCCTGGACTTTTCAAGTTTAATTAGCTCTCAAATGGAATTTTTGGTTTGCTGCTTGTGAACCTATTCAACCAATAGTCTTTGCCATCCCATGAAGTGGTTCTTGGAATTATTCAGATGTTCAAGAAAAATCTAGAGGTCAAACTCAATTTCTTCCTTACCCTCCTTTCCCAAACCTTATTCATCAATCCTATTGGCTCAACCTTCACAATACTTCCTGTCTACCACTATATCTTTCCATTTTCCCTGCAGATACTCTGGTCCAAGCCACTATCATCTCTGGATTTGTCTTATTGCTTCTGTCCCCCTTCCAACCCCACAGCCTCTTCTCTTCACTGCAATCAGACTGTAGTGAAGTCATGTGTCTCTCCTCTGCTTAAAATTTTTCATTAATTAGTCTTAGAATAAAATCCAAACTTCTCACTTCATCTTACACTTCATTTAGTTTTATTCTCTCTAA
>NW_006943477.1:0-1111 GCF_000298275.1 Orycteropus afer afer | reverse complement strand
ATATCCAGTTTTTCCAGCACCATTGGTTAAAGAAGTTTTATCTCTTCCCCATTTAATGGGCTTTGGGCCTTTGTCAAAGATCAGTTGTCCATAGATGGATGGGTCTATGTCTGAACTTTCGATTCTGTTCCATTGGTCTATCTGTCTATCATTACACACTTCTTAAAAGAACATAATCCTCAAGTCTTTTTTTTTTTTTTTTCTTTTACTAGTTCAGCTAAATTATTATTTGCTTTTAAGACTTCAGGGGATATTTTTGGTTCAAGGTTCAAAGATTATCTCAGAGCAATAGTTTCAGGAATTCAGTCTTCATGGCTCTAGGACGTCTGGAGGCCAGAAGAATTTGAAATTCTGTTCTGTATTTTCCCTCTTTGATCAGGATTCTTTTATGAAAACTTTGATCACAATATTCAGTAATAGTAGACAGACAACATCCAGTTCTGGTTTCATGGCAAAGGAGGCAATGTTCATGGAGTATGATTTTTTTTCTTTTTAAGGAAAAAAAAGGCCTCATCAGTTAGAGGAAAAAACATCAATATAGGTGAAAGGTGAAACAAAAAATGCATGACAGCTGACAGCTGTTTGTTTCAAACCAAATTGTTTGTCTTACATTTTCAACAAAGACACATATTCAGCTGGCCGCTGTGTTACGGACACAGTAGTTCTCGTACAGAATGGTCCTTTGAGTCTTCGGCTTCCCCTGTGTGACCCCCCTTTCTGTATGTGCCTTCTTTCAGTGTGTCTGTGTCATTAACATGCCTTGTGTAGGCATCTGACCGTAGAATGTTGTGGTTCTCCCACCACTCTCTCTCTCCCTTTTTTTCAGAACATTTAGACTGATAAAATTTAGCAGAATGATGGAGAGAGCTGGCTTTTGGTCTACTATTTACTACTTTTTCTTTGTCTCCTTTGCTTTTTGAGTCTTTGGCCCCCATTCCCTGCCCTCCTTTGGATCATTTTTAGGATTCCATGCTAACTATCCAATTGCTTTTTTTTGGCAAAATCTTCATTTTTTTTGGTTGTTCTGAGAATTAGTATATTCGTATTTAACATCTCATCGTGTACTTAAAGATCGTTTTGTATACTCAGCTTTGTAAATCGTGGGTGATAC
>NW_006943476.1:0-1087 GCF_000298275.1 Orycteropus afer afer | reverse complement strand
TTAAACCAATACCAGGCAGTTTTGACTACTGTGGCTGTATAGTAGGTTTTGAGATCCGGCAATGTGAGACCTCCTACTTTGTTTTTCTTCTTCAATCGTGCTTTGCTTATCCAAGGTCTCTTTCCTTTACATATAAATTTAGTGATTGGTTTTTCCATATCCCTAAGGAATGTTGATGGGATCTGGATTAGGATTGCATTGAATGTACAGATTGCTTTGGGTAGAATTGACATTTTCACAATTTTTGGATTCCATAGGAATTTGAAATTTTGTTTCACATTTCTCCCTCTTTGATCAGGATCTATATTTTAAGTCCCTGATCAAAGCCTTCAGTAATGGTAACTGGGCACGATTAAGTTCTTCTGATCACATGGCAAAGGAGGCAGTGTTTCATGGAGGCAGTTTGACCTAAAACCCATTTCCTTATCTGACTCCTGTGTCTTCTTTCTCTATGGCTTCAGGTGAATGGGGACCAATTGTTTTATCTTGAACGGCTGCTCACAAGCTTTTAGGATCCCAGCACTACTCACCAAAGTATGAGGTAGAACAGAAAGTCTGAAAATAATACTAGGCCAATTGACTGGATTGTCCCATGAAATTATGACCCTAGATTATTGAACCAGTAAAACTAATCCTGTGAGGTGATTGGTTGTATCTAAGGAATATCAGCAGCTACATTTTTTTGCACAAGATTTTTTTTGGTGCTCAGTTGGGAGGCTCAGGATCTTAGACCTGCTCACTCTACCATCTCTCCAGACGTCTCATGATTTTTTGAGTGGTAGTAATTTTACTCCTTTCTCAATTTCTTATCTTCACCTTAAGACTAGGTTGCCTACAGCTGGAGGCAAAGCTTAGGTAGTAATATTTTATTACAGGGTGGATTGGAGGGTATAGACTAAGGGAAAATTAGAAGGGAAGTAAGAACAGGGAGAAAATGGTTCTCAATTGTGCAGGAAAACAGTGATGGAGATATCTCCAGACAAGCCGGGTGGAATGATGCACCTTGGAATAGTGAAAGCAGAGGAAGGGAGAGAAATTTATCCACTAACAATTTTCTGATCTGCACTGAACACGTTCCGTTGTTACC
>NW_006943475.1:0-1066 GCF_000298275.1 Orycteropus afer afer | reverse complement strand
TATAAAGGTTCCTTTTAGCAGATTTGCCCAGGGCAATATGGCATCTGATTTCTTGACTGCTACTTCCATGGCTGTTGATTGTGGATCCAAATAACATGAAATCCCTGACATTTTCAATCTTTTCTCCATTTATTGTGACATTGCTTATTGGTCCCATTGTGAGGATTTCAATTTTCTCTATGTTGATGTGTAATCTATACTATAGACTGCAGTCTTTGATGTTCATCAGTAAGTGTTTCAAGTCATCCTCACTTTCAGCAAGCAAGGTTGTGTCATCTGTATATCACAGGTTGTTAATGTTTCTTCCTCCAATCCTGATGCCATGTTCTTTGTCATGTAGTCCACCTTCTTGGACTATTTGCTCAGCAGAGAAATTGAATAAGTATGGTGAAAGGATACAACCCTGAGATACACTCTTCCTGATTTTAAACCATGAAGTGCCCCCTTGTTTTGTTCAAATGACAACCTCTTTGTCTGTGTACAGTTTCCTCATGAGAACAAGTAAGTGTCCTGGAATTCCCATTATTCTCAATGTTATCCATAATTTGCTATGTTTCACAGAGTTGAATGCTTTTGCACAGTCAATAAAACACAGGTAGACATCTTTCTGGTATTCTTTGCTGTCAGCTAAGGTCCATCTGATATCAGCAATGATATCCTTCATACAATGTCCTCTTCTGAATCCAGTTTGCATTTCTGGAAGTTCCCTATCAATTTACTGCTACAGCCATTTTTAAATTATCTTTAGCAATATATCAATTGCTTGTGTTATTAATGATATTATTCTATAATTTCCATGTTCTATTGGAGCGCTTTTCTTTGGAATGAGCACATATATGGATCTCTTCCAGTCAATGGGCCAGGTAGCTGTTTTCCAATTTCTTGGCATAAATTAGTCAACACCTGCAGCATGGCATCCATTTGTTGAAACATTTCAATGAATATTCTGTCAAGTCCTGGAACCCTGCTTTTCATCAGTTCTGTCACTGCAGCCTGGACTTCTTCCTTCAATACCATTGGCTCTTGATCATACACACTACTTCCTGAAATATTTGGACATCAACCA
>NW_006943474.1:0-1141 GCF_000298275.1 Orycteropus afer afer | reverse complement strand
GACAGTTCTTCTCTGACACACAGGGGGTGTCAGTATAAATTAGAACTGATAAGACAGCAACTAGTTATCTAAAGCACATAACACAGTGCCTGGTATGTATATGGGCAGTAAATAATAGTTATTGCCATTGGTAGTAATAAATGAAATAATGGGTCTGAGTACACAATGTCAAATAAAAAGAGCCACACAAAATGTGTTTGCAAAATAGCTGACTCTCATGTTGTATCAACATCATCATCATCATCATCATCATCATCATCATCATGGCTGAAAAGCACTCATTTAAATTTGTCCAAACAAAATAATCCAATTTACCCACATGTTGCATGTAGTATTATTATGATAGCTGACAACTGGAAACAGCCTCCATTTAGGGAAAAAAAAAAAAGAAGCTACTTAAGGAAATTATAACATATACATTCACTACTAGCAGGAAGCAATGTTTATAAATGGATCTTGTGTGAATTTGCCCAACAAACTTATTCTACCCTGGAAATAAAAAATAATAAAACAAGTACAATATGATCCTACTTTTGCAAATAGTTATAGAAAAATACTCAAAAGGTTATTTTCTCTGAAGAGTATGCTGAATTTAGGGGTTTTTTAAAATTTTTGTTTGGACTTAACTGAATTCTCTTTCTTTTTTTTTTTTAATATTTCCCTTGATGTGTTTGTTTTCCCACATTCAAAATCACTTTCAAGGTAACATTATAAACATGAATCCATGTTCAGGAGAGGAGGGAATGCAACATGGCTGCCCGATGGGTATAAGAGTTCCTTATAGGGTGATGAAAAGGTTTTGTAACTTAATGGAGGCAGTAGTCACACAACACTGTCCATGAACTGAATGCCACCCAACTGTACTATTTTAAAATGTTTAATGTCCTATAATCTAAATTTCACCTCAATCAAACCAAAAGTGAATGTTGTTGTTGTTGTTGTTGTCATATGCCATCAAGTCAGACCCGACTCATAGCGACCCCTCCTTGGGTTTCCGAGGCAGTATCACTACAGAAGTAGATTGCCCAATCTTCCTTCTGAGGAGTGCTGGTGGGTTTGAACCACCAGCCTCCTGGTTAGCATTCAAGTGCCTTAGACACTACACTACCAGAAAGCAAATAAGAAATAAATAGTAAAGCCA
>NW_006943473.1:0-1109 GCF_000298275.1 Orycteropus afer afer | reverse complement strand
TGAGTCAGTCTGATTCGATGGCACATAACAACAACAACAACAACATTAAATATGGTGAAATGGCCTGATATCTGAAATTTACTTTAAGACATTTCAGCCCCAAACCACAAACAAACAAAAAGAAAGATATAGATGAAACAAATATGGCAAAATGTTAACAATTGTTGCATCTAGGTAAAGGATATAATTGAGGTTCTTTATATTAGTTTCTTAACTTTTAAGTATGTTTGAAAATATACATAATAAAAAGATTTTACTTTGGAACAGAAATTAATAAAACTGAGTCAAGGGGAATTAATGAAGAGATTTGAAAACTGTCTTGAGATAATGGTCTTAGGACAAGAAGAGAAGATTGGAAATGCAATCTGATGTAGGTGCAAACAGTTTTTCTGAAACATTGCTGATTACTCGTTGGGTGGAGTAGTAGGACCCTTCATTAACCTTACACCTTGCTCTTGACATTAAGAAGAAATGCAATGAGTGTAATTTGTGAGCGGTAGCTTCTAGAAAGGGGTCTCAGGGTTTCTCTTTCCTTCACTCCACTTCAATAATGATTTGATTATACTAGTCAAGGCCTGGAAACACATACTCAGGAAAGGGACATTCCATGAGAAAAGCCAAGGGATTAACTGTTCCTGTTTTTATGTGACTCTTAGAATTCTTTTGCCCATTTGGATTGCTACTTTTTTTTTTTTTAAAGCAATTATGAATTGCTTAAAAACATTTTTTTTAAGCAATTATGAATTGCTGCTGTAAACATTCATGTGTAAGTTTTTGTGTGGACATAAGTTTTCAACTCATTTGGGTCAATACCTATGAATGCAATTGCTGGATCATATGGAAAGACTATGATTAGCTTTGTAAAGACTATAAAACTGTTTCCCAGAGTGACAGTATCATTTTACATTCTCACAAGAAATGAATGAGAATTCCTGTTGCTCCACATCCTAGTCAGTACTTGATGCTGTAAATGTTTTGAATTTTAGATATTATAGTAGGTGTGTAGTGTTATCTCATTGTTAATTTCCAGTTCTCTAATGACATATGGGGAGCTCTGGTAGCATAGTGGCTAAGACACTTGCCTGCTAACCAGATGGCTGGTGGTTCAA
>NW_006943472.1:0-1141 GCF_000298275.1 Orycteropus afer afer | reverse complement strand
TCGGGCGGTGTTTCGTTCTGCTGTGCATGGGGTCACTATGAGTCAGAAACGACTCGACGGCACCTAACAACAACAACAACAACTATATGGCTCTATATTTTTGTATTTCAGCAATGTCTTATAATATCTTTCAAGTGCAAGATATTTAGCTTCAAGAAGTCCCCGCCACCCATCAAAGCTTAATGGTGGGATATAGAAAGGATCAGGTTGCTTTCCATTTCTCATCCCTAAATCTCATCAGGATAAAACAAATCAAGGTCCAGCATAGCATCAGTTCAGAGATCAGCTCCTGCCTCTGAAACAGAGCAGAGAGCAGAAGAGACCTACTTTCCTAATAAAACAGAGAATGAGTTACAAAAGAGGCCCCAAGTGCCCCATGAATTGGGCTAAAAATCTGCATCCCATTGTCATTATTTCAGGGAAATCAGTCTTCATAGTTGAGGGAACAACCTTGTGTTCTGAGAGCCTGGGGCTTTGCTAGTTCCTGTAGCATTTAAAGTCTGTGCTATTAATCCCTACCTGTCTGTAGTGATACTTTTCACACGATTATACTTGCTTTAGAACTAGAATACCTCTGTCTCTGTGAAACCTGGGAGTCCCTGATTAGTGAAAATAGTCCATGCACTCAGCTTTTTTCAAAAAGGTGGGAGGTTCAAGTTCACCCAGTGTAGCTTAGAGGCAAGCCCGGATGATCTACTTCTGGAAAATCAGCGATTGAAACCATATGGATCAGTGTACTCTGACACGCATGGGGTCACCATGAGTCAAAATTGACTCGATGGAACTATGAAATTTGCCTATCAACCCAATCAACTAACTACCCAATCCTCTGTCATGCTCACAAGCTCTAGGCCTGTTCCTCCATGACATTGCTTCTTGGACTTTGTATTATTATTCTCTGTCCTGAGCTCCTTGAGGTCAAAGATTGTTGTTACGTGCCGTCAAGTCGGACCCGACTCATAGCGAACCCTCCTTGGGTTTCTGAGGCAGTATCACTACAGAAGTAGATTGCCCCATCTTCCTTCCGAGGAGTGGCTGGTGGGTTTGAACCGCCAGCCTTCTGGCTAACAGTCAAGTGCCTTAGGCACTATGCTATGAGAGCTCCTATATTACAGAGTTGTTGTTGTTGTTGTTATGTGCC
>NW_006943471.1:0-1141 GCF_000298275.1 Orycteropus afer afer | reverse complement strand
AAACAGCTTGGAAAAAATAAAAATTCACCTACAAATGAGAAATCATAAGACTAAGCACTGATTTCTTGGCAGAAGCCATGCAGGCAAAAAAGGCAATGGGAAAACATCTATAAAACCCTGAAAGAAAAACAAAGAAATTTCCAACCAGGAATAATATGTTCAGAGACATTTTCTGTGAAATATGATGGCAAAATTAGGACATACCCAGATAAATAGACATTAAGGAAATTTGCAAAAAACAGACCAACTTTACAAGCAATGCTAAAGAAAGTCCCTCGGACAGAGAACCAGCAATAGCAGACACAAATGGAGATTAAGCCACATGACAACATCACCTAGAAATCAACCCAGATACAGAAGTTTCAAAGATAAAAGGAAGACCCCAAATAAGAAAGAATAAACTTCAATTTATAAACAAAGATAACTACAAAGCAAAAAGAGGGAATAAACGATGTAGTTACAGAACTTCCAAATGAACAGGAAGTCAAGATGGCGTAAAGATAGAGTAGACATTGTGTATGGAAGGAAACTTTATTTGTTAGTTATGAAGGATGGGAGGGCAGGGAAGAGAACACTGCAAAAAAAAAAAAAAATGCATTGATTCATGTCACTTTAGTTTTGTGTATTTCATTCTACATAAAAATATATTAAAATGTATTTCAAAAAATGTATTAAAAAAGATGAGTAGACAGGTTTAAACTTGGGAAAATAATGAATTACAGAATAATATTAAAAAAAATTCTTACAAAAAAAGAAGAAATTCAAAAAGTCACAGTAACCACTAAAACAATGGCAATGAAGAAAATGATAATAAAATCCATAAAAAAGTGAACTGAACACAGAAAAAAATATATTGTACAAAGAAATAATCAGGATCCCCAAAAACCTGACAGCAGTAAATTCTTACCTATTGAAAATTACACTGAACGTAAATTGATTAAACATACCAGTCAAAAGACAGAGATTAGCAGAACAGATAAGAAAACACAACCCTTTGATATGCTGTCTAAAAAGACACATCTTAGAAAAAAAAGATGAAAATAAGTTAAAAATCCAAGGGTAGGAAAAATGTATACCAAGCAAATACTAATCAAAAGAATAAGTTGTTGTTGTTATTGTTAAGTGCCATCGAGTCATTTCC
>NW_006943470.1:0-1054 GCF_000298275.1 Orycteropus afer afer | reverse complement strand
TACAACATAAATTGGTGAATATGAATGGTGAGACATGAATTATATCAGAAAAAAATGTTAATAATAGTTATCTTTAATAGATGTAAATTCAATGAAAAATAAAATTAAGAAAAAAACAAAAAACACTGCTGTGGAGTTGGCTGTGACTCAGAGCTACCCCTCCTTGGGTTTCCAACATGGTACCACAACTTTCCTTCCAAGGAGTAGCAGGAGGCTTTGAACGGGCAGCCGTCTGGTTGGCAGTCAAATGCCTTAGGCACTATACCACCAGAGCTCCCATTCAATGAGTAGAAGGGCAAAAGTTTATTGTTAAAGGTTTTTTTATTTTATTTTACTATTTTCCTAGTTAAAGTTATAAAAAACATGGCTGGCAAACAATAAGATCTAGAGATCTATCTTTATAGAACCATAAACTAGAAAACTATAATGATTTATAAAATTGAAATTCTGTAATTAAGCTTTAGAATGTCTTGAATTATGGGGAGATTTTACAATTGAGTTCCTATATTTAATTGGATAAATTAATATGATGAACTGTAATTGAATTGAATTGAGAAGACTTACAATTTGACAGCATCTGGATTTGGATAATAGCCAAAAGAATAATAATTTTTTTTTTTTTTTTTTTGTGAGTTTTCACTTGTGACATATTTATTGGAAAAAGGTAGTTCAATTACAGACAAAGAAAAAAAAAACTGTACCTAAGTAGACATTTGGGCTGAAATATTTATAAATATCAACTAAAATGTATAATTGAAAACATCATCTCAAAAGCTGAATTTGCAGTAAACTTATAGAAATTTTATTTCCTCAATTCTAAATATTATAATTTAAAAAAAATATTCAATTGATTATGTCAATAATTTTGAATTTATGTATCCTAAAATACTACTTAAAATTGCAGAAAATATTATGAAATTAAAATTACAATTATGAAATTTTGAGACCAGAAGGAAAAAAATATGCTTAGAAAACCAATTTGGAATTTTGAGAAATACCAATGGTATAAGTAAGCAAATACTAAGAAAAAAAAAAAAATCAGAAGATTCTAAAA
>NW_006943469.1:0-1142 GCF_000298275.1 Orycteropus afer afer | reverse complement strand
TTGCCCCATCTTCCTTCTGAGGAATGGCTGGTGGGTTTGAACCGCCAGCCTTCTGGTTAGCAGTCAAGTGCCTTAGCCACTATGCTACCAGAGCTCCCACTCCCCCCAAAATCCACTTACATAGAAAAGACAGTCTCTTTCCTGGGAAATCCAGTTTTCGTAAAAATTTCTAGGAAATTAATATTTTCCTTTAACAACGCTTTAATTTTGGTTAGGAACAATAAAATAATAATAAATACTTTGAAAGTAAATAAATTTTAGTTATTACCAAACTATGTTAATAAAGCAAATATAAAATTATGTGAATTAAAATTTTAAATTTTCATCCCATATGCTATAAAGCCAGTCATCAATTTGAATCTGATTCATAGTGTCCCTATAGAACAGAGCACATCTGCGCTGCAGTTTCCAAGACTGTAAATATTTACAGAAGCCGACTGCCACATCTTTCTCCAGCAGAGCGTTTAGTGGGTCTGAATCTCTGACCTTTTGGTTAGCATCCAAGTGCTTTCACCACTATGACCTCATGACTCGTATAAACAAACTATACCTAGATTATGTACATCAAACTCAAGAAGTGATTCTCGAAACTATATACGCAAATGGCAACATGTAAGTTGTATAAATTGTTGATGTTAGTTGCTATGGAGACAGTGTGACTCATAGAGACTCTATGTACAATGGAACAAAACATTGCCTAGTCTTGCGTCATTCTCACAATTGTTGCTATGCTTGAGTTCATTGTTGCGTCCACTGTCTCAATGCATCTTGTTGAGGGTCTTCCACTTTTTCCAAGCATGATATCCTTCTCCAGGGACTAGTCCCTTCTGACAATGAACGTGACCAAAGTACATGAGATGAAGTCTGGCCATACTCGCTTCCAAGAAGCCCTAAGGCTGCCCTTCTTTTAAGACAGATTTGCTCATTCTCCTGGCAGTCCGTGGTATCTTCAATATTCTTTGCCAACACTACAACTCTAATACATCAATTCTTCTTTGCTCTTCCTTATTCATTGTCCCGTTTTTACATGAATATGAGACTACTGAAAATATCATTGTTTGGGTCAGGGGCAGTTTAGTCTTCAAAGTGATTCTTTGCTCTTTTGCATTTTAAAGAGATCTTTTGCAGCAGCCTTACCCAGA
>NW_006943468.1:0-1109 GCF_000298275.1 Orycteropus afer afer | reverse complement strand
GGGCAATCCTACTTCCGTAGTGATACTGCCTTGGAAACCCAAGGAGGGGTCGCTATGAGTCGGGGCCGACTCGACGGCACAGAACAACAACAACAGCAATACTACTATTGTAGAATAAAGTCTACTACTATTGTAGAATTATCTATTTTTCCTTTCATTGCAGTTAATGTTTGTTTTATGTATTTTGGAGCTCTTTAATTGGACGCATAGATATTTATTATGTTAATGACCTCTTGGTCAATTGACCCTTTTAACATGTAGTGCCCTTCTTTGTCCCTTATGTTCGTTTCCACCTTAAAGTCTCTTATATTAGAAATTAATTGCCACACCTGCTCTTTTTTGGTTGCATTAGCTTGATAACATTTTTTTCTATCTCTTGATTTTTAATTTGTTTTTATCTTTGTGTCAGAAATGGGTCTCTTATAGGCAGCATATTGACGGGTCTTCTTTTCTTATCCAGTCTACCACTCTATTTCTCTTGACTGGTGTATTTAGTCCATTCACATCCAGTGTAATTAATGATAGGTATGAATTTATTGTTGTCATTCTGTTGTGTTTTTTGTTGCGTTGTTGATGATTTCTTTGTTCTGAATATTTTTTTGTGCTGAGGTTCATGTTGTTATTAAGTATTTTTTTCTCTTTTCATTATTATTGTTGGGTTTGTGTTTACTAAGCCCTTGTGATTTTCTTCTTTCTCACTTTGGGTAGAAGGATTGTAAATTTTCTTTGTGGTTACACTGAAGTAAATTCTTGTCTCCGTAAGTTTGGAACAGTCTGTTCTATAAAGACACTATCGGGAATTCTTCTCCATTTGGAAAGTTTGCTGTTATAACATTTATTCTCTCTATTTGCATTGCTATTGGTGTAATTTACAGATTGATCCTCTCTCTCTCTCTCTCTACTTACATTTTTGGTGAGCTTATTTTGAGAATCTTTTTCTGAGTGTTTGTGTCAAGTGTCTTCATTTTAATTTGTTGTTCTCTGTTGTGGGTTTTCTGTTGAAAGGACTCCCTTTAGCTTTTCTTGTAGGATTGGTCTTGTTTTCACAAATTCCTTTAATTTCTGTTTGTCTGGGAGTGTCTTAATTTCACCCTCATATTTGAGGAAGT
>NW_006943467.1:0-1112 GCF_000298275.1 Orycteropus afer afer | reverse complement strand
GTAAATCTTCACCCAAATCCTAATATAAAAAAAAAAAAAAAGATAAAAAAAAAAAGCAATTAGATGATATTACTTGTAAATGTTAAAGTTCTTGAGTGTGATAGTGGTATTGTAGTCATATAGGAGAATGTCCTTGTTCTAAGGAATTGCATGCTAACGTATTTAGGGGTTTCTGGTGGTGTGGTGCCTAAGGCATTTGATTGCTAATCAGAAAGCTGGCGGTCAAACCTACCAGCCACTTCTAGGAAGGAAGACTGGGCAATCTATTTCCGTAGTGATACTGCCTCAGAAACTCAAGGAGGGCTTGCTATGAGTCAGATCTGATTCGAGGGCAGTGAGTTTGGTTTTTCACCAACTTAATTTCAGTTGGTTCAGAGAACACAAAGAAGAAGAATGAGAAAGAAAATTGGTGGATCTAGGTGAGGAGTTTTGAATGTGCATTGTACTATTCTTTTAAGTGTTCTGTAGGTCTGAAATTTTTTCATAGCAATATGTAGAAAAGAAGAATAAAATTAAGAGAACCCATTGCCATTGAGTCAATTCTGACTCATAGCAGCCTTATAGGATAGAGTAGAATTGCCCCACAGGATTTCCAAGATTGTCACCTGCAGGGAAGCAAACTGCCACATCCTTCTCTTGCAAAGTGACTGGTGGGTTCAAATATCTGACTTTTTGATTATCAGCCAAGAGCTTAAAATTGAAATAGGCTTATCAAATTAGTCTGAAGCTTGTAGTAATACAGAAAAATTAAATCTGTTGAAATAGGTTGTAAGACTGTATTCTCAAGGATGAATTTAGGGACTCTGATTGCACTATTATTTGAGCTCTTCCCCACTCCATATTTTCAGAATATTAAGTAAGAAAAGGTTGAATATCGATTTCACATTAAACAAGATATATTCTTTATGAGATCAACTGTCAGTACTGGGAATACTTTATGTTGGGTGTAATGAGGATCATCATACATATATTCCTTCATTCTGTTTCCAGTTTGACCAATTGTACCTTGTTTTCAGGATAGCCACACAAATGAGGGGTATTAAATTCTGCATAAGTATAATATCCAAATAAAAATATAACTCTCTTTTCTGTGAAAGGGAGTAATATGCTTT
>NW_006943466.1:0-1084 GCF_000298275.1 Orycteropus afer afer | reverse complement strand
ACGGCACTTAACAACAACAATAGTGCTAGAAGTACTTACTCATTTATGCCAAGAAATTTGGAAGACAGCTACCTGGTCAACTGATTGGAAAAATCCATATTTGTGTCCATTCAAAAGAAAGATGATCACACAGAATGTGGACATTATCAAACAATATCATTAATATCACATGTAAGTAAAATCTTGTTGAAGATAATTTAAAAATGGTTGCAGCAGTATGTCAACAGGGAACTGCCAGAAATTCAAACCAGATTCAGAAGAGGACGTGGAACAAGGGATATCAGAGCTGATGTCAGATAGACCTTGGCTGAAAGCACAGAATACCAAAAAGATGTTTACCTGTGTTCTATTGACTTTGTAAAGGCATTCGACTGTGTGGATTATAATAAATTATGGATAACGTTGCATAGAATGAGAATTTCAGAACACCTAATTGTGTTCATGAGGAATCTGTATATAGATCAAGGGGCAGTTGTTCAAACAGAATGAGGGGTAACTGAATGGTTTCAAATCAGGAAGGGCATGCCTCACTTACTTATTCAATCTGTATGCTGAGAAAATAATCTGAGAAGCTGGACTGTATGAAGAAGAACATGGCATGAGGATTGGAAAAAGACTTATTAACAACCTGCAATATGCAGACAACACAACCTTGCTTGCAGAAAGTGAAGAAGACTTGAAGCACTTACTGATGAAGATCAAAGACTACAGTCTGCAGTATGGATTATCTCTCGACATAAAGAAAATAAAAATCCTCACAACTGGGCCAATGAGCAACATCGGGACAAATGGAGAAAAGATTGAAGGATTTCATTTTACTTGAATCCACAATCAACACCATGGAAGCAGCAGTCAAGGAATCAAATGATGTATTGCATTGGGCAGATCAGCTGCGAAAGATCTCTTTAAAGTGTTAAAAAGCAAAGTTTTCACCTGGAAGACTAAGGTGTTCCTGACCCGAGCTATGGTCTTTTCAATCACCTCATGTGCACGTGAAAGCTGGACAGCAAATAAGGACGACTGAGGAGAAATCGATGCCTTTGAATTGTAGTGTTGGTGAACAATATTGACTATATCATGGACT
>NW_006943465.1:0-1142 GCF_000298275.1 Orycteropus afer afer | reverse complement strand
GATGGAATCTTCTTTGAGATGTTTCAACAAACAGATGCTGCACTGGAGGTACTTAATCATCTATGCCAAGAAATTTAGAAGACAGTTACCTGTCCAACTGACTGGAAGGGATCCATATTTGTACCCATTCCAAAGAAAGGTAATTCAATAGAATGTGGAAATTACAGAATAATAGCATTAACATCACACACAAATAAAATCTTGCTGAAGATAATTCAAAAACGTTTGTAGCAGTATATTGACAGAGAACTTCTAGAAATGCAAGTTGGATTCAGAAGACGACATGGAATGAGGGGTATCACTGCCAATGTCAGATGGATCTTTGCTAAAGCAAAGAGTGCCACAAAGATGTTTACTTGTGTTTTCTTGACTATGCAAAAGTATTTGACTTTGTGGATCATAACGAATTATGGACAGTATTGTGAAGAATGGGAATTCCAGAACACTTAATTCTGCTCATGAGGAACCTGTGCATAGGCTGTCTTTCTAACAGAACAAGGAGATACTGCATGGTTTAAAATCAGGAAGGGTGTGTATCAGGGTTGTAGTCTTTCACCATACTTATTCAATCTGTATCCTGAGCAAATAATTCGAGAAGCCCAACTATACGAAGAATGTGGCATCAGGAAAGGAGTAAGACACATTAACAAGCCACAATATGAAGATGACATAGCCTTGTTTGCTGAAAGTGAGCATGACTTGAAGCACTCACTGATGAAGATTAAAGACTACAGTCTTCAGTATAGATTACACCACAACATAAAGAAAATAAAAATCCTCACAACTGGACCAATAAACAGTATCATTATAAATGGAGGAAAGGTTCAAGTCATCAAAGATTTAATTTTAGTTGGATCCACAATCAACACCCATGGGAACAGCAGTTAAGAAATCAGATGTCATATTACACTGGGAAAATCTGCTGTAAAAGACTTCTTTAGAATGCTCAAGGGCAAAGATGTCACTTTGGAGTCTAAGGTGTGACTAAGTGCCTAAGGCACTTGACTGCTAACCAGAAGGCTGGAGGTCCAAACCCACCAGACACTCCTTGGAAGGAAAGTTGGGCAATCTACTTTTCGTAGTGATAAAACCTCAGAAACCCAAGGAGGGGTCGCTATGAGTTGGATCTGACTTGATGGCAG
>NW_006943464.1:0-1142 GCF_000298275.1 Orycteropus afer afer | reverse complement strand
TATATATACCATCCCATTGCCTTCTCGCTTGCATGGTTTCTGCTGAGAAATCAGAGCTTATTCTTACTGGCTGTCCTTTGTACATAACTTTTTGTTTTTCCCATGCGGCTTTCAGGATTCTGTCTTTGTCTTTGGTTTTGATGAGTTTGATGATGATGTGTCTTGGTGATTTTCTTTTGGGGTCATGTACAGTACTGAAAGATGAGCTCCTCAGGTTGGGAGGCACTTGAAATACAACTGGAGAGGAGCTGCCTCCCCAAAGTAGAGTTGACCTTAATGATGTGGACAGAGTAAAGCTTTTGGGACTTTCATTTGCTGATGTGGCATGACTCAAAATGGGAAAAATGGGAAAAAAAAGAAAATCAGTTACAAACATCCATAAATAACTGGAACATGGAATGTATGAAGTAAGAATTTAGGAAAATTGGAAGTTGTAAAAAATAAAATGGAACTCATAAAGATCAATATCCTAGGCATTGGTGAGCTCAAATGGACTGGTTTTGCCATTTTGAATCAGACGACCATATGATCAACTACTCCAGGAACGACAAATTGAAGAGGAATGATGTAGCATTCATCATCACAAAAAAATGTTTCAAGATCTTTCCTGAAGTACAGTGCTGTCAGTGATAGGATAATATTCATACACTTACAAGGAAGACCAGTTAATACTGTTATTCAAATTTATGCACCAACAACCAAAGCAAAAGACAAGGAAATTGAAGATTTATACCAACGTCTGCAGTCTGAAATTGACCAAACATACAATTAAGATGTGTTGATTATTATTGGTGATTGGAATGTAAAAGTAGGAAACAATGAAGAATCACTGGTAGGTGAAAAATATGGACTTAGTGATAGAAATGATGCTGGAGATAGCATGATAGAATTTTGAAATTTGCTTATTCATTTCAAATACTCTTTTTCAACAACATAATTGGTGGCTATGCACTTCGACTTCTCTGGATAGAATGCACAGAAATCAGATCAAATACATCTGTGGAAAAAGGCAGTGAAGAAGCTCAATATCTTCAGCCAAAACAAGGCCAGGAGCTTGGAGAAGAACTGATACCAATCCTACTCAAACTATCCCAAAACATAGAAAAGGATGGAATCCTCCCTAGCTCATTTTATGAAGCAAG
>NW_006943463.1:0-1141 GCF_000298275.1 Orycteropus afer afer | reverse complement strand
ATCACTCCAATGAATATATCTACCTGATGTAAATGTTCACTCCATATGCCTGTCTGTTGTTTGGCTGAAAGCCACAGGAGTGAGTTCAGTACCAGACCTAAGGGTGGGACCATAGTGTCAGGGGTCTCACCAGGTTCTATCAGATCAGCAAACCTGGTCTTTTTTTTTTTTTTTTAATGATTTTGAGTTTTGTTCCACATTGTTCTCCCACTCTATGCAGGATCTCCTGCACTGATCCACCTCTGAGAGGTTGGCAGTGGTAGCCAGGCCCATCTAGTTCTTCTGGTCTTATGGTCATATAGGCTGAGGATCACATGGTCTACCAGTCCCTTGGACTGATTGTTTCCATGAGTCATTGGTTTTCTTCATTCTTCTTTGCTCTGGACGAGAAGAGACCCATTGTTGCATCTAGATGACCTCTTGGAAGTATTTTAAGACCCCAGTTGATACTCGCCAAAGTAGGATGTAGAACAGTGTTTTTGTTTCTGTGTTATGGCAATTGATCTTGGTGTCCCCTGGGACCACAGTCCCAAGCCCACAGATCCAACTACTTGCTCCCTTAGGGTAGCTGCAAGAAGCCACCACAACCTTGCCTCTTATCAGCTTTACTACACACCTCACATTCTTACAGTACATACAAATGGGCATGTAGAAACACTGCTAACACTATACATGGTGATGGGCACACTCTTCCCTGCCTAAACAGACTTGATCATCCAACCTGTGACTTATTTATCCACCCGTAGATCAATGCTTGCCATCACTGACAATGCAGTACTATACATGTAAAAGGGTTCATCTTTGTTGTCTGCACTTCCATGTATCTCTCTACATATTCCTCTTCCACAACGCCACAGCATTGGTCACTTTTTAAAAAATTATTATTTTTAATTTTTGCAGTGCTCCCTTCCCTCCTCTCCCACCCCTTGTAACCAGCAAAGTTTCCTTCCATATATAAACCTTTCCTTGACTTTTTACAATAATGAGTTAATACAATATTTGCACTTCTGTGATTGACTTATTTCACTCAGCATAACCTCCTCTAGGTTCATCTACATTATGTGGTGTTTTGCAGATTCTACATTATTCTTTAGTGTTGCATAGTATTCCATTGTGTGTATGTACCATAGTTTGGTTATCC
>NW_006943462.1:0-1142 GCF_000298275.1 Orycteropus afer afer | reverse complement strand
CCTGCCATGTTGCCTGTTGATCATGAGATTGTTGCCTTCACAGCTTGTGAGCCAACAATCTGCCATTTTACCACCTGATCTTGGATTTGTCACCCCCAGCAGCCAGCAGATGTATGATCTGGGAGAAGCCTTCAGCTTGCTCAGTAGTCCTGGAGCCAGAGGCATAACTGAAGCCCCTGGAGCCAGCACTCTGAACTTGGACTTCTACCCTAGTTTTCCCCTAGAGCCAGCACTTCTAGTCTCCTAAACTGTAAGAGAATAAATTTCTGTTTGTTGAAGTCATCTATTTGTGGTATTTCTGTTATAGCAGCACTAGAGAACTAAGACAGATTTTTTTTTTTTTTTTCACTTTAGTCAATTTTCCATTGTCTCCAGCAATCACTTGGAGGATATATGCCTTATTACCTTGAGAAATGAAATCTTGTTAGCTCTCTCCACAGTATAAGAACTTCTAAGAGTCTACTATAAGCTTTTGTAATATGAGTGCTAGGAAACTGCAGACCAGACAACACAGATTCAATTAAATTTCTGCCAGTGATGAAGTCATCTGCAAAAATCAATTTAACCTGCAATGTTGTCCAAAATTCCTTTTTTCCAGGCTTGCTTTTCAGTGAGTATACTGTGTTTGACTATAAAACATATGAATTCTTTTTTAAAAAAATTTGTGCATGACATTTATAAAGTGGTCAGAAATGGATGCTGAAGTACTTTTAGAGCAGAAAAGCTCATTTGACAGATTCTGAAAATTTACTCTTGTTTACACACCCATTTGAAATGTTTATTAAAAGTAACTGTGTGTTCACTTTATAAAATCATTGGACCCAAAGGAGTCTTTGCAATCACAACATGGTATAAACTAGTGGTGTGTGGCCTATCTGAATGACAAGAGGGAACTCCCAATTAGCCTTTTAAGAAGAGTTCTCTTCCTGTATATGTATTTACCCTAGACACGCTGTAAATATTTTAAGGAGGCCTTAAGTTTGGGTTTCCAATACCTACTCAAAGGAGCTCTTCTGGCACAGTGGTGAAAGCCTCTGGTTCTAACAACAACAACAACAAAAAATTAATGATATGAAGTTCCAGCTTCTCAGTGGAAGAAAGATGAGGCAGTTTGCTTCTGTAAAGATTTATAACCTTGGAAA
>NW_006943461.1:0-1114 GCF_000298275.1 Orycteropus afer afer | reverse complement strand
AAAAAAAAAACATGGAAAAATTTGGAAATGGATCATGATAATTATTGAACGATATGATGAATGCACAAAAATAAGAATAACATTGAACTCATCAGAGAGCTAGGAGTGACACAAAAACCAAAGTCACTGCCGACCAGTAGGTTCTGACTCATAGCCACCACTGCTCCACCAGTGGCACCACGCCACCAGTGCTCCAAAGGGAAACAAGTGCCTCTGAGGAATGTGGTGCTTTGGGCAGAGCAGAAGGGAGATGTTAGTGAATTCTTTAGGTAATGTCTTAGATGCCCAATGTTAGGTAGTGTCGACAGATGCCTAGGGTCTAGATGTAAGGGGATTCACACTTACTCATCAGCTCTTTGCCACAGGCCACCAGTGGGTAGCTCAAGAGAAACACTGGAAGAAGATCAGGGGATCAGGGTGGAGTGGGTAGAGGGAGGTGATTGACTATTTCTAAGGTAAGCAGCATCTGCATTGAGAAGCAGTGAACTGCTGTTACTGGTGAATAGACTGCCGTGGTGGGGACAGCACTTGGTGACTATAAATAATACTTCACTGCATAGATGTTCTACAATATATATAGCCAGGTTTCATGTATATATATATACAAACATACACACACACACACACACACACGATGCTATGGTGGCACAGTGCCTAAGGCATTTGATTGTTAACCAGAAGGTTGGCAGTTCAAACCCAGCAGCCACTCTGAGGAAGGGAGACCTGGCAATCTACTTCCATAAAGATTTACCACCTCAGAAACCCAATGGGGGTCATTATGAGTCCAAATCAACTCAATGGCAGTGGGTTTGTAGGTTTGGTTTGGATATATATTATATTATATATATATAAAGGAGCTCTGGAAGCATAGTGCCCAAGGTACTTGACTGCTAGCCAGAAGGCTGGTGGTTCAAACCCACCAGCCACTCCTCATAAGGAAGTTTGGCAATCTGCTTCCGTAGCGATACCGCCTCAGTAACCCAAGGAGGGGCCGTTATGAGTCGGGTGTCACTCAACAGCTAAACAACAACAACATATATGTCCAGTTGTCTAATGCTGGTCATTTAGGTTGCTCTTTTATTTCCATGTTGTTGTTCTTATTCACCGTGGAGTT
>NW_006943460.1:0-1142 GCF_000298275.1 Orycteropus afer afer | reverse complement strand
ATAAGCTTTACTGGTTTTGTTTCTCTAGAGAACCCAGTCTAACACACCAAGTAAAGCCATCAAAACAAACATTAAGTTTACTCAGGGATAGGAGGAAGGTGGGGTTTAATGTTACTGTCACAGCCAATTACCAGCAGCTGTTCACTTTCCATGATTCCCCCCCACCCCCCCACCTCTCTCTTTCTATGCCTTTAAGGAGCCCTGGTAGCACAGTCATTAAAGCATTTGGCAGCTAACCAAAAGGTCAATGGTTCAAACCCACCAGCTGCTCCACGGGAGAAAGATGAAGCAGTCTGCTTCCATAAAGATTTACAGCCTTGGAAACCCTATGGAGCAGTTCTACTCTGTCCCACAGGGTCACCATGAGTCAAAATTGATTTGATAGCAGTTGTTGTTAGGTGCTGTTGAGTCATCTCCAACTCACAGCAACCCTATGTACAGCAGAATGAAACATGCTTGGTCCTGTGCCAACCTCACAATCCCTACTATATCTGAGCCCATCTTTGCAGACACCTGTCAATCCATCTTCTTGAGGGCCTTCTCCTTTTTTGTTGACCCTTTGCTTTACCAAGCATGACATCCTTCTCCAGAGAATGGTCCCTTCTGATAACAGGACCAAAGTAGGTAAGACGAAGTCTGGCCATTCTCACTTCCCAAGAGCATTCTGGCTGCACTTCTTCCAGGACAGATTTGTTAGCTCTTTTAATAGTCCACAGTACTTTCAGTATTCTTTGCCAACACCACAACTTAAAAGCCTCAACTCTTCTTCAGTCTTCCTTATTTATTGTCCAGCTCTCACATGTATATGAGGTGACTAAAAATACCATGGCTTGTGTCAGGGTCATCTCAGTCTTCAAGGAGGCATCTTTGCTTTTCAGCACTTGAAAGAGGTCATTTGCGACAGATTTCCCCAACGTGGTATGTCTTTTTTTTTTTTTTAAATGCATTTTCTTGAAATATAGTTTATGTACAGTGAAATGCACAAAACTAAAGTGACATGGTCAATGCATTCTTTTTTTTTTTTTGCTGTGTTCTCTCCCCTCTCCCCCCACCCCTGGTAACCAACAAAGTAAGTTCCCTTACACATATAAACCTTTGACTTTTTACAATAATGAACTAATACTGTATTTGTCCATCTGTGA
>NW_006943459.1:0-1048 GCF_000298275.1 Orycteropus afer afer | reverse complement strand
ACACATAACATATTATAAATACAATTGAGTTCCATTCCTAAATCTATTTTTAAGTCTGATTTGTGCATAAGTACATAAGATACCATTCATATCTAACATTAGTAAGTCAAATTCTTGTCTTAGTATGTAGTGTAACTTTCTATGCATAAAAATATTAAAGAAAAGCTTCCAGATACCTAAAACACCTTTAACACAATTATACAGTAATAATAACATTATGATGTGCATCACAATATAAAACCAAACCAAACTCATTGCTGTCAAGTCGGATCCGACTCACAGCGACCCCTCCTTGGGTTTCCGAGGTGGTCACTACAGAAGTAGATTGTCCAATCTTCTCCATTTGTTATTACGAACCACTATATGTGACTTGAATTTTTAATGTAACAGTCTCTCTGGGGATTGGTTCATAAGACTTTGTACATAAATTGCTGTTGGTTACCTGGGGCCTGTATCTATAAAAAAGAGTAGATTAGACACAGAGACAGGTACACAAGGTAAAGACAGATGCCATGGGAGGATCTCCAAGGAAGAAATGAAAGCCTAGGGCTATTGACAAGGAAAAAACAACATGGTTAGGAACCTGATTTGGACTTTAAGCTTCCACAACTGTGAAAAAATTAATTTCTGCTCTTTAAAGTCATCAACTTGTATTTCTGTTGTAGCAGCACTATGTAACTGAGAGAAACACTAGAAAGAGAAGTCTTGAAATGGTGACTATGAAAGGATTGAAAAATAAAACCGTGAAGGGGTTGTTATCTTTGTAGTGATTGAATGAGCTAGACAGAAACAGGCTGTGAAGAATGGGGACATTTGGCAATTGGGTTGCAAAATGATTATTAGCCAAAACTTGAGTGCACCATTATTTCAGTAGTAGAAATATTAGAGGCCACAGTTTGTAATTTCTCTGATTAAAAATAAATAGAGTACAATGAACTTTCCTTAAAATTTATGCAACACAAAAGTAAAAATGCACATTTAGTGCATATTATACAAAATCAAAGAAGAAATACACATTGTATATATATACACATTTTGTTTATGCATT
>NW_006943458.1:0-1143 GCF_000298275.1 Orycteropus afer afer | reverse complement strand
TTAGTAGTCAAATGCCTTAGGCACTATGCTACCAGAGCTCCTAGATTGGAACGGTAACAGTAAACAAAACACTAAAGAACTTCGGAGCCACAGTCCAATTTGATATCAAAATAATGCTAAAAAGTCTAGAAAATTCAAAGGATCATCATGTTCATAAAGGGTTCAGAAAAAGGCAGAGACAGTGAGAAAAAGTATGTGTGTTGCACTTAAGACAAAACAAGCCAGTACTTCTAAGAAAAAATGAAGAGTTTCTTTTTTAAGTCAACATCTTTTTGAGATAGACACATTATTTATTCTGCTAGAAAGACCTTTAATCTGAGGTAAGTCTGTTATCCACCATTATTTTATAAATATAAGGTTACACAGTAGCAATAAATATGATTTATAGAAGTCCATAAAAGGGAAACAGAGCCATAGGTAGGTAGGTAGGTAGATATAGATGTAAAATTTTCAGTTTTCTGACCAGCTAGCCCTTTCGTCAATTACTACTGATTCCACACTCTCCTGACGATGTCTGCAAAAGGCTTGAAGGTGTGTCTCACTTATTAGCAAGAAGATAAAGGAGGGGTCTCATTAGTAAAAGCAGCTTTACTTTAATCAAGTCAATACTTAAAAACAGGGTAAATATTTCTGAGGATAAAATCTGTCTTGCCTCTGTATGCCAAATGTATTGTTCTGTATTTCTCCACCAGTTATGTAAAGGTGCAGGTACATTGTTTTATATTGCAATTCTTTAATTAATCTCTCCTTCCCTCTCCTTTCTGGCATTCCCTCCACTGACCTTCTTTGTCTCCTGCCTGAGCCCATACACACTTGAAGAATATGATATACTCCCAGAAGAATAAGGCTCACTAGGAAGTACTTACAATATGAGAGTAAAAGATGGGGTGTGTACATTGAAAATGCTCCCAGTAAATTCCCAAAGGGAAAATTATACTCATCTTTCCTTCTTCCTGCCTTGAATATCAATTACCGATCAAAAAGAGGTGAGCTTCTGTTCAAGAAATATTAAGCAACTAGTGTAGTGTCTAAGGCACTTAACTGCTTTCCGAGGCAGTATCACTACAGAAGTAGATTGCCCCATCTTCCTTCCGAGGAGTGGCTGGTGGGTTTGAACCGCCAGCCTTCTGGTTAGCAGTCAAA
>NW_006943457.1:0-1143 GCF_000298275.1 Orycteropus afer afer | reverse complement strand
CCTTTGACTTTTCTTACCATTTCTGTCTAATAATTTATCTGGATATATCACTTAGCTTGATCATTTTTGTCTTTCTTTCTATGTTTGCTTTCCAATTACTCTATACTTCTCCCCTTTCCTGTGACCACAGCCATTCTTGGTTTCACATATCCCTCCAAGTAGATCATTTCCTTTTATCCTTCTCTTGCTATACGTATCTAATTTGGTTGGCTATATTACTATTAGGAGCTCTGGTAGCATAGTGCCTAAGGCACTTGACTGCTAACCAGAGGCTGGCGGTTCAAACCAACCAGCCACTCCTCAGGAGGAAGGTTGGGCAATCCTACTTCCGTAGTGATCCTGCCTCGGAAACCCAAGGAGGGGTCGCTATGAGTCAGGGCTGACTCGACTGCAAATAATAACAACAACATTACTGTTACCTGAATATTTTGATAACTGCAAGTGTCATCTTCATACACACGGACAAACTCATACACCAATCTTCTCATTTGCTACCCTATATTTTTGTTACTTGTATCATTTTTTCCCAACAACTAATATTTTGTTTCTTGTAGTCATTAAGTCAGATTTATTGTGATCACACACGTAACAGAACAAAAACAAATGCTGGCCAGTCTTAGTACATCTTCATGATTATTGTACATTTGAGAATGTTGTGACTATTAGGCTCTACTTTGCCTTAGAGCTCAGCAGTTTCTTTCATTGTGAATAGAGAACTGTTGATTCTGACTTTGCATGACTCTATTTTTCACTTCCTATGAACTATAGAAATGGGATCACTTTCTATGTGGGGTATCGATAATGTTATAAACCACATTAGGTCAACAATGACATATAAATAATTTTTTTTTCCCATCTCCATGCATCCTGATTACTTCTAAATGAAATAAAAGTCCCTAGTCTGGTGATAATACTTGAGTTTGCTGATCATGGACAGTCTATGCTGCTCTCTGCATTTCTGAATGTCTTACCCTCTGGCATTCAATATCATGTCTGAATTCCTCTTAGCAGCGTTTTGTTTGTCTTAAATGACTAAGTGAAGTACTTATATCTCTACTAACATGTTCTTATATCATTCCATGCCATCTTGGTCTCTCTTCCTCTGGAATGTCATTGATCTTTTGGTTATTATTGAAACTTTAC
>NW_006943456.1:0-1066 GCF_000298275.1 Orycteropus afer afer | reverse complement strand
CTTGAGACACAGCAAAAACAGTGCTCAGATGACAATTTATAGTAATAAATACACACAAAAAAAGAATAAAGAACCAAAATCAACATCTTAACACAATTATCTCCAACAATTAAAAAAGGAACAACCAAAAATGCATGTAGTCACCAGAAGGAAAATTATACAGATGTGAACAGAAATAAATGAAACAAAAACCAGTAGGAAGAATTAAGAAGACTAGAAACTGGTTTGGGAAAGGATTAAATTCACAAATGACTGACAAATTAAACAAAGAAGGAGATAACATGCAAACAACATGAATCAGAAATTAAATATGTGATGTCACAGCAGAACCAACTGAAATGAAAAGTATAATAACAGAATACTATGAAGAACTGTATACTACAAATATCAAAACTTAGAAAAAGTGGAAAAATTTCTAGAAACACACTACCCAACTAGTATAACACAATCTAAGCAGAAAAATTGAATGAACCTATCACAAAAGAAGAAACTGAGCATGTCACAAAAAACTTTCAATGAAAAAGTCCTGGTCCAGACAGCTTCAGTGGCAAATTCGACTAAATAATAAGAGAAAAACTGACAACAATTCTATGCAAACTGCTCCAGAACACAGAAGAGGATAGAATACTCCCCAAATCATTCCATGAAGCAAGTATACTGTTATACCAAAACCAGGAAAAGATATCATTAAAAAAAGAAAATAGACCAAAGAAGACTTACAGAAGAACAACAAATACATAAAGAAATGCTTGCAATCATTAATCACTGGAGTGATGCAATTCAAAACAAGAGTAAAATATCATAACACCCCAGCATTAATAACAAAGTTCAGAAAAACAACAAATACTATTGAGGGTGTAGAGAGTGAAACCCTCATGCCTCATGGTTGGACTACATATGGTAAAACCATTGTAGAAAATGTATGGTGCTTCCATAAAAAGTTGGAAATGTAATTACCATATGATCCAGAATTCCCACCACTAAAAAAAAAAAAAAAAAAACTCACTACCTCTGGTAGCATAGTGCCTAAGGCACTTGACTGCTAACCAGAAGGCTGGTGGTTCAA
>NW_006943455.1:0-1140 GCF_000298275.1 Orycteropus afer afer | reverse complement strand
GTATCACTACGGAAGTAGATTGCCCAACCTTCCTTCTGAGGAGTGGCTGGTGAGTTTGAACCTCCAGCCTTCTGGTTAGCAGTAAAGTGCCTTAGGCACTACGCTACCAGAGCTCCTGAGGGAGTAGCATAGCTATTGTGATTCTCATTTGAGAGGTAAACCCAAGTCTCTGAATTTTTGATCTGACACTCTACTCAAAGCACTAGGGGTCAGCAGCCTTCCAAAAATTGTGAGTCAAGCTAAGAGCCCCAGTTCTTGGGGTGCAGCTGAGAATGGGTTGGGGATGATTCACACAACAGGGAGAGTAGCAGACTCTGTGGTTACTTTCCTAAAATCCCCTCCTCTCCAAGGCGGTATCTCTATAGAAGTAGATTGCCCAATCTTCCTTCTGAGGAGTGGCTGGTGATTTCAGTGGCTGGTGGGTTTGAACCACCAGCTTTCTGGTTAGCATGGTTAGCAGTCAAATGCCTTAGGCACTATGCCACCAGAGCTCCCATTACCTTATGTGGGTACCCTCAACTCTTCCTGCAAAGCCCAGGTGATCTGGGGAAATTGATCTGGAGGTGGGGCATGTGCTCTACTTATGCCAATTTGCATCATCCTACCCCCTGGCTCCATGTATTGGTCTAAAAACCAAACCAAACCAAACCCACTGCCATCGAGTCAGATCCAACTTATAGCGACCCCTCCTTGGGTTTCCAAGACGGCATCACTATGGAAGTAGACTGCCCAACCTTCCTTCCAAGGAATGCCTGGTGGGTTTGAACAGCTAGTTTTCTCGTTAGTAGTCAAATGCCTTAGGCACTATGCCACCAGAGCTCCCAGCGTTGGTCTAGTGATAGGCATTTGACTCTATTTGGGCCAGTGAGATTGAATTATCCCACCCCTTGCTCAAAGATAGACTCTTGACCCCATTTGGGTCAATGAGATGAAACCTGCTAGGGATGTCTGTGGAAGTAGTTTTCTCATTCTTCTGAGAGAGGAAGTCATTCCTCTTTCTCCCTCCCTACCTTGACTGGGTTGAAGAAACTCAAATTCTTGGATGCATACAGAGTCATCTGGCAACTGCCAGGCATTTTGTGAGGGGAGTGGGCAGCCATAACAGGAAGCTGACCGTGGGGGTGAAAAAAAAAAAAAAAA
>NW_006943454.1:0-1143 GCF_000298275.1 Orycteropus afer afer | reverse complement strand
AAGGAAGATGGGGCAATTTTCTTCCGTATTGACACTGCCTCGGAAACCCAAAGAGGGGTTGCTATGAGTCAGGTCCGACTCAATGGCACATAACAACAACAACAATGGTTAATAATGGTGAGCAATTCCTCATGTGTGTCTTGGCTACCAGCATATCATCTGTAGTGAACTGTCTGTTCATGTTCCTTGGCCATTTTTGAATTAGATTGTTTATCTTTTTGGTGTTGAGATGTTGAAGTTTTCTATAGATTTTGGATATAAATCCTTTGTTAGATATGTCATAGGCAAATATTTTCTTCCCACCTGTAGGTTCTCTTTTTACTTTTTTGATGAAGACTTTTGATGTGCCTAAGAATTTAATTTTTAAAAGGTCTCAGTCATCTAGCTTCTCTTTCACCTTCTGTGCATTCTGCTTGATAGTCTATTTATGCCCATAAATTAGGGTCCTTAAGTTTGCCCCTAATTTTTCTCTAATGAGCTTTATAGATTTAGGTTTCACATGTAAACCTTTGATTCATCTGTAGTTACTTTTGGTGTATGGTGTGAGATATGGATCTTGTCTCATTTTTCTGCAAGTGGATATCCAATTTTGCCACCACCTTTTGTTCAAGAGGCTATCTCTTCCCATTTAATGGGTTTTGGACCTTTGTGTGAAGATCAGCTGTCCACAGATGGATGGGTCTATTTCTGGTTTTTTATTCTGTTCCATTGATCTGTCTGTCATTGCACCAATCCCACGATGTTTTGACTACTGTGGGTGTATAGTAGGTTTTGAGATTGAGGAGTGTGAGACCTCCCATTTTATCCTTCTTCAGTAGTGCTCTGTTTATCTGAGGTCTCTTTCCTTTCCATATGAAGTTACTAATTGGGTTTTCCATGACCTTAAACAATGTTGATAGGATCTGGATTGGGATTGCATTGAATGTATAGATTGCTTTGGGTAGAACTGACATTTTCACAATGTTCAATTTTCCTATCCACAAGCATGAGATGTTCTTCCATTTAGGTAGATCTCTTATGGTTTCTGGAAGTAGTCTTTTATAGCTTTCTTTGTACAGGTGTTTTGTGTCTCTGGTAAGATTTATTCCAAATATTTTTGTAGCTATTGTAAATAGTATTGATTTCTTTATTTCTTTTTCAGAA
>NW_006943453.1:0-1039 GCF_000298275.1 Orycteropus afer afer | reverse complement strand
CCTGTTCAAATTTTTCACTTCAGTCTGTGTTAGTTTAGGTAAGTGGTGTGTTGGCAAGGACTTCTTTTTGTTGGTAATTATTTTATGACCTGTTCAGTTTCTTCTTTTGTTATGGATCTGTTCAGCTTTTCTACCTTGGTCTGTGTTAGTTTAGGTAAGTAGTGTGTTTCTATAAATCTGTCCATTTCTTCCAGGTTTTCAAGTTTGTTGGAGTACAGTTCTTCATAGTATCCTGATATTATCCTTTTTATTTCAGTTGGTTCTGTTATGGTGTTACCTGTTTTGTTTCTTATTTGTATTACTTGTATTGTTTCTCTCTTTTCCTCTGTTACGTTTGCCAGTGGTTTGTCAATGTTTTAAAAAAACCAACTTCTAGTGTTGTTGATTTTTTTTCTTTGTCTTTCTACTTTCTGTTTCATTGATTTCTGCTCAAATCTCTATTATATCCTTTCTTCTGGTGATTGTAAGCTTTTCTTGCTGTTGTTTTTCTAATTGTTGGAGATTTTGGTTTCAAGTCTTGATTTTAGCTCACTCTTCTTTTTTGATATGTGCATTTATTACTATCAGTTGGCCTCTGATCACTGCTTTTGCTGTGTCCCAAAGTTTTGGTACGTTGTGTTTTCATTCTCATTTGATTCAAGGAATTTTTTTATTTCATTTTTTATTTCTTCAGTTACCCACTCATTCTTAAGGAGAATGTTGTTCAGTTTCCATGTGTTGGCTCTTTTTCTGTCAATTTTCCTGTTGTTTATTTCTAATTTGGTAGCATTGTGATCTGAGAAGATGCTTTGCAGTATTTCAATGTTTTTCAGTTTATTAAGGCTTGCTTTATGGCCTAATATATGGTCTGTCATGGAGAATGTTCCATGTGCACTGGAAAAGAATGTATATTGTGGTGGTGTTGGGTGAAGTGCTCTGTAGATATCCAGATATGTATTTTATATACTGTTTTCAAATAAGAATTTATTTGAATAAAGGTATGATTCTGCTGCTCTATAAAAACCTTGAAAATCATTCATCTGACAGAATAAAAGCTTAA
>NW_006943452.1:0-1083 GCF_000298275.1 Orycteropus afer afer | reverse complement strand
ATGTTCATCCATTTCAGGAGGTGGCATATGATCAAGAACCAATGGTATTGAAGGAAGAAGTCAAAGCTGCACTGAAGGAATTGGCAAAGAACAAGGCTTCAGGCATTGATGGAATACCCATTGAGATGTTTCAACAAACAGATGCCCTACTGGAGACACTCACTCGGTTATGCCAAGAGATTTGAAAGACAGCTACCTGGACAACTGAGGAGAAGAGATCCATATTTGTAATCACTCCAAAGAAAGGTGATCCCACAGATGGAAATTATTGAACATCATTAATATCACATGCAAGTAAAATCTTACTCAAGATAATTCAAAAACAGTTGCAGCACTACATAGACAGAGAGCTTCCAGAAAGGCAAGCTGGATTCCCTCAATTATTTGTCATGTATTAACTTCTCATATATTAAATTCCCATCATATTTTTAGTTTAATTTCTGGATTTTCTATTTTGTTCCATGACATATTTTTCTATTCATACTTAATTACTTTATCATCTGAGCTTTATGATACATTCTCTTATCTAGCAACCATGTTGCCTTTCTATTCTGATTTATCAAAAAATACCTAAGCTCTTCTCAGATATTTGTTCTTCCAGCCTTCCTAAAAAGATATTTTATTCAATTGTTTAATAAGATTCTTAAACATCACCCACTGGGATTCTAATTAAATTAATATTGATTTGTGAAGAATCAAGTTTTTTGAGCTCTGGTGGCATAGTGCCTAAGGCATTTGATTGCTAACCAGAAGTTTGGTGGTTCAAACCTACCAGCCACTCCATGGGAGGAAGACTGGGCAATATACTTTTATAAAGATTTACCACCTTGGAAACCCAAAGGGGCTGCTATGAGTTGAAATTGACTCAATGACAGTGAGGGTTTTTTTGTTTTGTTTTGTTTTGGTTTGGTTTTCCCATGATTTGAAGTGTCATTCTATCCAGTCAGATCCATTTTATGACTTTCAACTCAAATTTACAGCATTTTCATGACAGTTCCAAACCTTTCTTATTATCTTTCCATTATGTATCTCTTATGGTTGTTGGCAATATTATGAATGGACTAGGCATTTTTCAATTTCCTT
>NW_006943451.1:0-1144 GCF_000298275.1 Orycteropus afer afer | reverse complement strand
GGTAGCATATGATCAAGAACTGATGGTATTGAAGGAGGAAATCCAAGCTTCACTGAAATCATTGGCGAAAACGAAGGCTCAGGAATCAATGACATACCAATTGAGCTATTTCAACAAGTAAATGCAACACTGAAAGTGTTCACTTTTCTATGCAGAGAAATTTAGAAGACAGGCACCTGGTCAACTGACTGGAAGAGATCCATAATTGTGCCCATTCTAAAGAAAGGTTATCCAACAGAATGAAGACAATATTGCACAATATCATTAATACCAAACACAAGTAAAATTTTTCTGAAAATAATTTGAATATGGTTGCAGCTCTACATCAACAAGCAACTGCCAGAGATATTCAGGCAGGATTCAGAAGTTGATATGGATGATGTGGATGTGATGCTCTTGTCTGGTGGATCTTGGCTGAAAGCAGAGAGTACCAGAAAGGTGTTTATATGTATTTCATTGATTATGCAAAGGCATTTGACTCTGTGGATCATAACAGTTTAAGAGTAACATTTCAAAGAGTGGCAATTGCAGAATATTTAATTCTGCTCATAAGGAACCTGTACATAGACCAAGAGTCTGTTATTCAGACAGAACAAGGGGATATTGCCTGGTTTAAACACAGGAAAGGTGTGGGTCAGTGTTGTATCCTTTCACCATACTTATTCAGTCTGTGTATTGAACAGATAGTCCATGAAGCTGGAGTATATGAAGAAGATTGTGATACAGGATTAGAAGAAGACTCATTAACAACCTGTGATATGCAGATGACCCAACCTTGCTTGCTGAAAATGAAGAGGACTTGAAGCGTTTACTAATGAAGATCAAAGAACAGCCTTCAGTGTGGATTATACCACAACATAAAGGAAACAGAAATCTTCACAACTGGACAAATAAGCAACATCATGATAAACAGAAAATACTGAAGTTCTCAAGGATTTTGTTTTATTTGGATCTGTAATCAGCACCAATGGAAGCAGCAGTCTAGAAATCCAATGATACTACATGGGGAAAATGTGCTGCAAAAGAGCTCTTTAAAGTGTTAAAGAGATTTTACATTGTTAGGAAGTTCCAGTAAGATGGTGGAATAGGCAGAAAGACTGCACAGACCGTCTTCAACAAAGAAAAGGGAAACCAATTAACACAG
>NW_006943450.1:0-1083 GCF_000298275.1 Orycteropus afer afer | reverse complement strand
CCTCTGTTTACACGCCAGCCGGCCGGCCACATCGCATTTGGCGGCGGCGGCTCCCCTGCTCCTCCTCCTGCCCGCTGCGGCTCAGCCCTGCTCCCGCCTTCCCTTCTTTTATCGCTCGCTCGGCTCGCTCGCTCGCTCTCCTGCCCCTCAGCGGCGGCTGCAGCAGCGACTCCCTCCCCTCGAGGGCTGAGCTCCAAGCGCGACTAGCTGGAGCAAGAGGATGTGTCGGGCTGGGAGGGTGTGTGGAAGGGGAGGGAGGAGTGGGGGGGCGGGGGTCACGAGGGAGGAGGGGAAGAGGCAACCGCTCGGGCTCCGCCCGCAGCTGAGGTTGCTGGTGCAGCCGCATCCGGGAGACAGAGCTGCCTGCTGTTTTTTGGGGTTTTTCTGCGGGGTGGGGGAGCGGAGCGAGGGTGAAGGTGGTGGCGATGAAATGCCCCCAAACATGGAGCGTGCTCTGGCTCAGTGCTCCTCTCCTTCCGCTGAGGCTGCAGCGCCTGCGGGAGGGCCAGGGAACTCTCTCGTCCCCTCGCCCTGATGCCCCAGAGCCCGGCGGTGAGGGACTGGGAAACAACGTGGAGCTACCGCCTATTGTGTGCTCCTCCAGCGAAGGGTCGCGCCGGCGTCGAAGGAGAGAGAGCGGTATGCTGGCTGGGATGCTTCACTTGGGTCTCCTCCTCAGCCACACTGTTTTCTTTACCCAGTCTCCCTCCGGGGACAACCTTGGGGAGCGAGCCGGTTTTAAGAAATCCGGACTTGCACAGGCAGCGCCCCCTGCCCGGGCGGGGCAGAGCTGCTTGGTGGGGCCTGTACCCGCTGCAGGTTACCTCCTATAGCTGTGTCTGGGGGCAGGGGCTTGGAGGGGGAGGCATTTGGACAACTATCGCCCGGGGCCTCTAGAACTTAACAGTCTTCTAGAGCTTTTCACGGGAGTTCTGGCACCATAGTGGCTAAGGCACTTGACTGCTAACCAGAAGGCTGGCGGTTCAAACCCACCAGCCACTCCTCTGAAGGAAGGTTGGGCAATCTACTTCCGTAAGTGATTCTGCCTTGGAAACCCAAGGAGGGGTCGCTATGAGTCGGGGC
>NW_006943449.1:0-1083 GCF_000298275.1 Orycteropus afer afer | reverse complement strand
GCAACCCCCATTGGTTTTCTGAGGCTGTAAATCTCTACGAAAGTAGATCGCCCATTCTTCCTTCTGCAGAATGGCTGGTGGGTTTGAACTGCTGATCTGGTTAGCAGCTAAATGCCTTATTCACTTTGCCAGGTAAAGCCAGGTATAAAATCATACTGAAATTAAGAATGACTTTGTGTGGACTTCCAGTAAGATGGCAGAATAGGAAGAAAGACTGCACAGACCCTCCTCAACAAAGAAAAGGGGAACCAATTAACACAGATACAGAAGATAATCCTGGACCCCTGAGCCTTGAAAGGAAGGATATAGAAGTGGACTAAACCCCAACTAGCAGAAGAATTGGCATGAAAATACCAAAAAAAGGAGACATACGGAGCTAGGGTCTGGCAGCAATCTTGAGCAAGCCTGACAGCATGACACAGACAGCTTGGAGAGTGCTGAGTGGTGGCAAGACCTAAGAATTAACCTAAAAATCAGCCCTGCTAGCCAGGGACTGCACGGAGGACTGCTCAGGTAGCTGGGCAATAAAACGCGAAGCACCAGGAAAGAGAAAGGTGAGCTGAGCTGTGCAGTTTTGCCTGTCCAGAGGGCACCACCAGTTTGAATGTTTACAAGCAGCTTGACCATTTTGGTTTAAAGAGACAGCGCTCTCTGAAATTCTAGGGGCTTAAGAACAGGTTCTGCTTGCCAGTAACCCCAAGGACATGCTGGACCTGGACAACTGAAAAGTTGCAACATTCTCCTTGTTACTCTTATACCCCACATCCCTTGAGGAATGGAGGTGCGGCCATCCCCCACTCCCACCCACCTTCTGGGCCTGGAGGAACTGTATCCCAGTCTGTGTGCTCAGGCAGAGCCTGGGTGCCCTGCCCTACCCTCCCCTGATTTTTTTCTTTCCTTTTTTTCCCCCCTTTCTTTTTTCTGGTTTTTAGTTTGCTTCTTTTTGTCTGTTTTAAAAGTACTATTATTATTACTATATTTGTCTTTTTTACTATTATTCTTTATTCTTCCCCGCCCAGGTCCTAGTTTTTAGCTCTTTTTCTTTTCCCTGTTCATGTTCCAATTTTTTTTCTTTTTTTTTTT
>NW_006943448.1:0-1144 GCF_000298275.1 Orycteropus afer afer | reverse complement strand
CAATCCCCAAATCCAAGAACCTCAATGAATCTGAAGCAGGGTAAATACAAAGAAAACCAAACCTAGACACGTCACAGTTAAGCTGCTCAACAGCAAAAAAAAATATAAAGGACATCTTAGAAGAAGCCAGAGAAATAAAGACACATTACATACAAGGGAAATAATGGCTCATTTTCATCACCAATAGGGGATTTCAGAGGGTAGTGGAAAATACAGAACACTTATCCTACATAATATCCTTCAAAAATGCAGATGAAGACAGTCTTCTACACTGTACTTTGGTGAGTAGTGACTGGAGTCTTCAAAACTTGCAAGTGGCCATTTAAGGTGCCACTATTGGTTTCTCCCTGTCTGGAGCAAAGAAGAGTGAAAAAAATAAAAGGCACATGGAAACAACTAATTCAAAGGACTAATGGGCCACAAAATCTCAGCCTACATGACCCTGAGACCAGAAAAAGATGGTCTAGATAGTTCCCAGCTACCACTACCAACTGGTCTGAAAGGGATCACATCAGAAAGTCCTGGATAGAATGGGGTAAAATACGGAACAAAACTCAAAATCATAAAGAAGACCAAGCTCACTGGTCAGATAGAGACTGGTGGAACCCCCAAGACTATGGCCCTTGTTCACCCTTCTGACCTAGAATTGAACTCAATTTTTTGTTAAACAGACAGGTCTACAAGGTGACTAATGACTCTAGGAAGGTACATGCTCCTTAGGACAATCAACCATTCCATTAGATATCAAAAGGGAAGCATTTGTCCAGGAAAATGTTCAGAAGGCAGGAAGGGTTAGGAGAGAGAGGCATGGAAAAGAGAAACAAAGGGAGGGTATAGAAGTAGTGCCAACGAATTGAGGGGATTGCAATCAATGCCATGAAACAAAATGTATGAGAACTGTTGAACAGAAAACTAGATTTTCTCTGTTAACTTTCATCCAAATCACGATAAAAAGTTTAAAAAAAAAAGTTGGTAAAGAAAACCAAACTGTATCAGTAATTACATTAAATATAATTAAACATCAATTTAAAAGTGGGAATTGTCAAGTGGGACAAAAGCAAAACCTATCCCTATGCTATTTACAAGAAATTTATTTATACATAAAGGCACAAAGAGTTTGAAAAGTAAAAGATATACCATGTAA
>NW_006943447.1:0-1087 GCF_000298275.1 Orycteropus afer afer | reverse complement strand
AAAGATGCCTCTTTAGCAATTGAATTGTGCGTTACCCAAGCCATGGTGTTTTCAATAACCTCATGTATATGTCAAAGATGGACAATGAATAAGGAAGACTGAAGAAGGATTGACTTCTTTCAATTGTGGTGTTGACAGAGAATATTCAAAACACCCAGGACTGCCAAATGAAAGAACATATCTGTCTTGAAACTGCATCCAGAGTGCTTCCTGGAGTGAGACTAGCCCAACTTCGTCTTGCCTACTTTGGCCATGTTGGCAAAGGGACTGTTCTCGGGGGAAGGATCTCATGCTTGGGAAAGTGGAGTGTCAGTATAAAAGGAGAAAACCCTCTATGAGATGGACTGACACAGTGGCTGTAACAATGAACTCAAGCATATCAAGAATCGTGACTATGGCCAGGACTGGCCAGTGTTTTGTTCTGTTGTATGTGGGCTCACAATATGAGTTGGAGCAGACTTGACAGCACCTAACAAGCACATAACAACCACAATAAAACATTATTACAAAGGTTTCAGCTGAACTTTCAGCTTAACACTGAGTAGAAAGAAAGGACTGCCAATCTACTTCTGAAAGTTAGTCAATGAAGACCCTGTGGATCACAACAGAATATTGTCCCATATGAGCTGAAGATGAGTGCCTAGGTTGATAGGTACTTAGAATACACAGTGGCCAACTGTGGACTCAAGCATACCAATGATTAAGAAGATAACGTAAGATTGGATAGTGCTTCATTCTGATTTATATAAGGTTGCCATGAGTTGGAATAGACAGGATTACAAATAACAACAATAACAACAAACATTTTGATTATTAAAATATGAGCAACAATAACTACAAAAATTTCAATTACTAAAATATGAGATATTTTCAGAGAGGGAAAATGGCTACAAGCTAATGTTGAACAGTGATGTGGGTAGGAATTGCAATATAAATGATTAATAAAGATGATTGCTTGAATTTATAAATATCATTAAAATTTTTTTGTATATATTATTTTGGCCATTTTGAATCAGACAACCATATGATCTACTATGCTGGGAATGACAGTTTGAAAAGGAATGGCGTGGCATTCCTCCTCACAAAG
>NW_006943446.1:0-1144 GCF_000298275.1 Orycteropus afer afer | reverse complement strand
TTACTGGAAAATTTTATGAATTGCCCTGAAACATTGTGCAATATAGTGCCGGAAGATAAGCCTCTAAAGTCAGAAGGCACTCAAAATATGATAAGAGCTAGCTCCTGAGAGTAGCACTGACCTTAATGATGAGGATAGGGTAAAGCTTTTGGGACCCCCATTTGCTGATGTGGCACTTCTCAAGATGAGAAGAAACAGCTGCAAACATCCATTAATAATTGAAACACGGTATGTACAAAGTGTGTATCTAAGAAAATTGGAAGCTGTCGAAAATGAAATGGAATGCATAAAGAACAATATTCCAGGCATTATTGAGTTGAAATGGCCTGTTTTTGGCTATTTTGAATCAGATCTACTATCTCAGGAATGACAAATTAAAGAAGAATGGCATGACATTCATTATCACAAAGAATGTATCAAGATCTAACCTGAAGTACAACGCTGCCAGTGATAGGATAATACCCATACACCTACAAGGAAGAACAGTTAATACTACTATTATTCAAATTTATGCATCAACCACCAAAGTCAAATATGAGGAAACTGAAGATTTTTACCAACTTCTGCAGTCTGAAATTGACTGAACATGCTACCAAGATGTATTGATTATCACTGGTGATTGGAATGCAAAAGTTGGAAACAAAGATGAATCTACCAATAGTTGGAAAATTTGCCTTTGGTGATAGAAATGATGCTGGAAATCACATGATAGAATTCTGCAAGACCAATAACTTATCCATTGCAAATACCTTTTTCAACAACACGAATGACAGCGATGCATGTGGACTTTGCAGATGGAGTACACAGGAATCAGATTGACTATATCTGTGGCAAGAGGCAATGGAGAAGGTCAACATGTTCAAGCAAAACCAGGCCAGGAGCTGACTGGAAGACCATCAACTGCTCATATGCAAGTTCAAGTTGAAGCTGAAGACAATTAAAACAAGTCCACAAAAGCCAAAATATGACTTTGATTATATTGTTGTTGCTGTTATATGCCATTGAGTCAGACCCAGCTCATAGTGACCCCTCTTTGGGTTTCCAAGGCAGTATCATTACAGAAATATATTGCCCAATTTTCTTTCCGAGGAATGGCTGTGGGTTTGAACCACCAGCCTTCTAGTTAGCTGTGCCTTAGGCACTA
>NW_006943445.1:0-1089 GCF_000298275.1 Orycteropus afer afer | reverse complement strand
CTGTCTCCCTGTGCATAAGCAGCTCTTCTTTCTCCCATAATTGTTCTCTCCAAGGAGTGTATTACACATATTTTTAAAAGGTGGGTACTTCCTTAAGGTAGTACAGTTTTCCTCTCTTTGAGGGTTAATAGGTCTATAATTATGAAGGCACTCTGCACAGGGTAAGGTGTTCAGCTGCTAAACAAAATGTTGGCTTTGAACCCAACAAATGCTCTGTAGGACAAAGATGAGGCAGTCACTTCTCTAAAGATTTACAGCCTTGAAAACCCTATTGGGCAGTTCTACTCCACCCTAGGGTATTGCTGTAAGTCAGAATCCACTCAATGGCAGTGGGTTTCATTTTGGTTTGATTGTATAATTACAGTTTTGATTTTATGTTTCTTGTCTCTGCTTTTAAATCAGCTTTATAGTATACAGTTATTATTCTCCCGTGATTATGAATTTAATTGTGTGTATTTTAATTAATTCCAGGTCATCACAATGTCAGCTTCATCTTAGATAGTGATTATGGAAGGTAGGCCATTTTGTAAAAAGTACCTTTCCTAATTGATTCAACTGACTGAGTACGATAAAAATATGTATTCAGTTTGTACTATAGACCCAGAGATTAAAATTTGAATAGCTTTCTTCCCCAAAATTAATTCTTAACATGTCTATGACTCCTTTCATTCTTAATTTGTGCTGTACATATGACCTTTCATTTATTTCATTTATTGGCAAACATTAACTAACACAACAAATTTAAAAAAACTTTGATTGTGTTATTAAAAAGTGTTATTTTATGTAGTGCAGCTCTTCTAACTTGATTGTAGTTTTTATAATTAGAGTAATTAAATTTCAATTTAAATTAATTCGAATAAAGAGTAAATAAAACCTCGTGGTTACCTGATAATGATTTTTAAATCAAGGCTTATAGAGTTGTGAAAGATGGTAGTTATCATGGCCAATTGTCCATTTTAACACTAATGTTAACAACTTAAGGAACTCTCGTGGCTTAGTGCCTAAGGCATTTGACTGCTAACCAGAAGGCTGGCAGTTCAAACCCACCAGCCACTCCTTGGAAGGAAGGTTGGGCAATCTACTTCCATA
>NW_006943444.1:0-1093 GCF_000298275.1 Orycteropus afer afer | reverse complement strand
AAAAAAAAAAAAGGAAAGGTAGATCATTTTCATATTTCTGTGAGATTTTCCATATTCTTTTATGAGTGCCCTTTCTCACACTTTTTCCTTTCTTCTTCCTTTCCATAGACATTTGATACCCTTCTTTCTCACACTTTTTCCTTTCTTCTTCCTTTCAATAGACATTTGATCCCTTCTTTCTCACACTTTTTCCTTTCAATAGACATTTGATACCCTTTTATAGCTCACTGTGCTATCTCACCTATGTGTTTCCCATCTGTACAAATATCAAATGTGGAACTTTTTACCTTTCTCCCTCCTGCTACTTCCATTCCAGGTAGTTGTTAGTCAATCAAAACTCAATTCTCCTGTTACTGCAGTCTCTCTCTTTCTGACCTATTATATTAGACAAAATAATTCATTAAAAACTATTTATAAACTTCATCAGTGTATCAGTGTGTTTTTAAGTGCTGGAGAAACAGTTGTGGATATGACAAATCCTGCTCTTGTGGAGCTTACTATCAAGGTATTAACAATAAAATTTCAATGCATTTTGTTTCATTTTGATTTGTTTTCCACACCTGAGAATATTTTTGTATTTTATGAGCAATATTTAAGGAAGCCTTTTTAAGGTAGGAATCTAAGGCCCTGAGTCAGGGAAGCCCATGAAATATTTCTGTATAGGAAGATATCATCAGGCAGTTATTTGAATGGAACAATAGGATGCTGCATGGTTTAAAATCAGAAATGGGGTGTGTCAGATTTTTATCCTTTCACATATGTGTTCCATCTTTCTGCTGAGCATATAATCTGAGAAACTGGACCACGTGAAGAAGAATGTAGTATTAAGATTAGAGGAAAACTCTTTAACAATTTACCTTATACACAATCTTGCTTGTTGAAAGTGAGGAGGATATGTAACATTTACTGTTGAAGATAAAAGGCTACAGCCTTTCGTATGGATTATGTTTCAACATAAAATAAAAATCCTCACAACCAATAAGCAACATCGTGATAAATTTATAAAATATTGAAGTTGTCAAGGGTATCATTTTACTTGGATCCATAATCAATGCGCATGGAAGCAACAGTCAAGAAATCAAATGGCATGCTG
>NW_006943443.1:0-1145 GCF_000298275.1 Orycteropus afer afer | reverse complement strand
AGGAAGATGGGGCAATCTACTTCCGTAGTGATACTGCCTCGGAAACCCAAGGAGGGGTCGCTATGAGTCGGGTCCGACTCGACGGCACATAACAATGACAACAACAATAAGACAGAGTAAAGAGCTCTGGTGGCACCGTGCCTAAGGCATTTGACTGCTAACCAGAAGGTTGGTGGTTCAAACATACCAGCTGCTTCATGGAAGGAAGATGGGGCAATCTACTTCTGTAAAAATTTACTGACTTAGAAATCCAGTGGGGGTCACTATGAGTCAGAATCAACTTTAATAGCAGTGGGTTTGGTTTGGTTTGGTTTAGGACAGAATAGAACTACAACCTTAGAGTTTCCAAGGCTGTAAATCTTTATGAAAGCAGACTGCCACATCTTTCTCCCATGAAGCAGCTGGTAGGTTCAAACTGCTGATCTTTGATTTAGCAGCCGAGCACTTAACCACTGCACCACCAGGATTCCTTCTGTAACGATTACAGCCTAGCAAACCTTATGGGGCAGTCCTACTCTGTCTTATAGGGTCCCCATAAGTCACAATCGACTCAATGGCACATGATAACAACTACACAATAGTGAACAGGTTTCAGTGGAGCTTCCAGACTAAGACTGATTGGGAAGATGGGTTGGTAACTGAAATGGAACCCACCTCCAAGGATCAACTTTGAACCAAACAATAGACAGTCCTATAAAGTGAATAACAGGGAGGAATGTACTCATCATCACAGTCAACCATGGGAAATCAAAAGGGCAGTATTTGCCCAAAAACAAAGCTCAGAAGGCAGGAAGGGTCAGAAAAGGACCAGTGGAAACAGAGAACCCAGGGAGGAAGAGGGAAGAGTGCTGTTATATTGAGGGGATCACAACCTATATCGTGAAACAAAATGTACAAATTATTGAAAGGAAAACAAATAAGCTCTGTAAATTTTCACGCAAACTACGATTAAAAAAAAAAAAAGACTGGTGATGTACTTCCAAAAATCAGTGAAAACTCTGTGGATCACAATAGTTCCATCTGGTTGTTTATGGTTCCTTCATAGTTACATGGGAGCTCTAGTAGCATAGTGGCTAAGACACTTGCCTGCTAACCAGACGGCTGGCGGTTCAAACCCACCAGCCACTCCTCGGAAGGAAGGTTGG